>NW_009954543.1:4553406-4563967 GCF_000747805.2 Chaetura pelagica
GGGGGGGAGGGGGTTGGGAGGAGGGGAAGTGACATCTTATTCCTTTTTTTTATCTGCCTTAAGCCTCCAAGAACATTCCTCTGCATTCTTGCCTCTGCTGATAACATCTTTTCTAGCTGCTAAATAGCTGACAGCATATTATAGGGGTTGCACAGTACTGAACCTTTCTCATTTAGTTTTGGCCTGAATGCCAAAAATGTTGACCTTTTCTGTATTTAATATGACTTAGAAGAGGCATCTTTCCAAGTCTTAATATAATCTACTGCTGAATCTTCTCATCCTCCTCTACTTCTCCCTCCCTTCGCTCTTCTAGCACTCCAAGTTCAATGTATGGGATATGGATACCCTACATTGCCTGGCATATCCTTTTACATATATCCAGGGGATTCAGGAATTCTTTAGAATTCCTTAAGTGCCGCTGTATTTGAACCACTAGTCAGATTCTTTTATCACTTTCTGATATCAGTCTCTGTTTATCTGTAAGGATTTAATAATCTATTAGTGTGAGTGGCTCATTTCTTTCCCACACTTTTTTTTTTTTTTTTTTTTAACCTGCCAACTTTTGCCTATCAATTCTTTTAAGAGAAATTTTTTGAGTGAGGACTTGGTCTTCTCATAATCAATACAGAACAGAAACATGTACAATATAATTTATCACTTATAATTCTCTTTGTTATGAATGGGTACATCTAATAATATCCCAGGCCAACTACCTTAGTTCTGCTATGTCTATTTAAATCTTTTTCATACAAGAGTGAGAAAAACAGGCAAAATTTAAATTCAGTCTTATGATCTGGATTGTTTCTGAGAGATAGACATTATCAATGAAAAGGCAAACACTTTGAATAGCTCCCTTTGGATTTGATCAGGTTTTGTAGTACTAGATGATTGTTGTAGGTCCCTTCCAACTGAAATCTTCTCTTCTCTTCTCTTCTCTTCTCTTCTCTTCTCTTCTCTTCTCTTCTCTTCTCTTCTCTTCTCTTCTCTTCTCTTCTCTTCTCTTCTCTTCTCTCGAAGTTACAATTTTTGGCTGCATACAAGGTGAGTAACATGCTAATTGGCTTGCTAAGCCTTTTTTCTTTCAAGAGGTGAAAGTTCTAGAATAGTTTTGAAAATTGGCATGTACCATAGAAGTTTTTGTAGTCTTTATTTATCATCTAGCACATGACTTTGATTGCCTTCACAATTGTAGTGTATTCCCAATGACATTTGCTGCTCCCTTGAAAGATCAAATGACATATAGTTTGAAAGCAAAATCTGGTTTTCAGGTTGAAGAACAGTTTCTATAATAAACCTTTATAAAATTCTAGCTCACAGTGAACCAAATGTTATAACTTTTACAGATTTTATCCCACAGTCTTCCACCTGATTTGCCACCCATCTGGGGCACTGAGGAAAGTTGTTTTGTAAGCCAAAAAAACCAGAGCCATGTCCTGGGCTAGCTTGCTTTCAACAGCTGTACCCCATGAAAAAAAGTACTTGGATAATGCCTTCAGATACACTTTTCCAAACATAAAGATGCAGTTCTCGCAAGTCAGTCCAATTAAAACTTATATTTTTGAGCCAAGCTCAAACTATGGCAGTGCTGAGAGTATACTTTCTACCAAACAGTACCAAGCCTATTCTTGTTTTCCGCAGCATTATGGAAGACTCCCCAGTAAGGGCAATAACACAGCCCATGGGAAAACCATGCCAAGCAGATGTTAGGATATAATTTCTGATGAGAAGTCCTGTGGTCCCCGGGGATCATTTCCTCATTCACTCAGCAGATTAAACCTTCTTGGTGGAACAAGCAAATATAATACAATGGAAGGGGTCTACCCTTCTCTTTACACTCAGTGGAAGCTTACCCTATTAAATCTTAAAAAAACAGATTCCTTTCCAAACAAAAAAGCATTCAAGGGGAAAGACATCCCTTATTCTAATTTACTGTATTATACTTCAAGTTAAAATGGCAGAGATTTTTGTATCTTCAAACTATTTAAAAGCAAGGAATGCAACACAGTGGAGCTTCACTCTTTCAAATTTTCTTTTCATTCTTACCTTAACATATCTTTATTTCTTCCTTGTTCTCCTTTTCTCACTCTACCTATTTACCTTCTTGTAATGGTGATGAAAAAATCTCTTTCTAGCTATCATGGAGCGATTATCCCATGCCATCCGTCTGCCAGCATTACACCAGTAGAATTTCCAACAGCATGGGATAAACTTCCCAAAGAAATTTCTGTTGTGTAATCTGTAAGGCTTGCAAAATTAATTTAGCAGATGGAGAATCCAGCCCTGCATGTTCCACTGACAGTGGGCTGCTGTAAGGTCAGCAGTTACCTTTAGGATAGCAGCCGAGAAATGTATAAGCACTCATAGATGAATCCACGTCTGGTGATTGAGAATTCTTACTAGGCATTATCCACATATTTCAGGTCTGTTTCCTGCTACCATCAGAGTCTGTTCTTTCTAAACACGGAGAGCAGTAAGTAAGGAGGGAAAACTCAGTTCTACCTGAAAATTCTGCCTTTCTAATCCCATTGACCCATGAGTATTCTTCCATGTTGGGGAAATACACAACTTCTGACTTGTGTTTGTCATATGATTAAAACTGTGGAAGGGTTGTTGCAGTCCAAAAACACTGAAAAAAAGGCAGTAGAAATTTCCACTGTCTTTACACTGAAAGCCAAGTTCTTGCAGTAGTTAAACTCTGATGCAATGTTTGGATTCAATTACAGTAGGGTAAATTCTGCCCTCAGATACACCAGTCAGCTTGGGTAAGACTTGGCATGGAGGGGACATTTTCAAATCTAATACCATGGTATTTTTATAATACCATGCCAAATAGGGCAGAATATATTTTTAGAAACTTTCTCATTTATAATAATAAAATGCTTTTCAAGATGATTCATATTAAAAGAAACAATTATTTTGGCCTACAGGACATATTTGTAACTATGTGTAGACACTTATTTGGATGCAATTCAGCAGCATGTAAATTCAGAACATGGATGTATGCCAGTGGCAGGCATGAAAAAAAATCTCATCAAAGTGAGCTGTTCCTCTGTAGCTGTTGCTGATTCCTTTGCCTGCTAGCTCAGAGCTCTCTGTAGCTTCACAGAGATGAAGAACTGGAAGGGATCTCTAGAGGTCAACTGGTCTATACTTCTGCAGAAGGATAAATTAGAACTGACAAGGACAGACATCTATGAGCAACGGCTTACTATCTATTGAAAGCATTTTAAAAGCTGAAATTCCATGCCCTCCCATATTCTTCAGTATTTTCTCAGATAGGCAAGCTTTTCCTAATGGCTAATTTTAGTGGCTTTTGATGCAAATTAAGCAGGTTTCTTCTTTTTCTTTCCACTGTGGTCAGGAAGAACAGCTAAGCATGTGCCATTGCTCTCTGGGAAGTTGTCTGTTTACCTCTTTTTGATCTCATCCATTAGAAGATACATGGCAAAGAACCTTCAGCTTTTCCATCTTCTTTACGTCTACATTAAACCCTCTGTGTACTTGCTGCCTTCCTTGTGTTCCTTCCCCAGTTATCTCCATCTCTTTCAGTTACAGTGCCAAAAGCATCAGTTCAGATTTGACCAGCAGTGGGAAAAGTCCAATAGTCATGTCCCATAGGTTAACTTTTCTTAGTTTGCAGTAGCCTCCTACTGTTTACTCACATTTAATCCATAATCCCTCACGAATCTCATGTCCATCTACCTGTACTAATTGTTGCCTTCAGATTTTAGACCATTTCTCCAACTTGTCAAAATCCTTTGAATTCTAATTTAGTCCTTCAAAAGGGTTTGGGACACCTTTCAGCTTATAACACTCTGTCATTCAAAACATTGATTTTTGAAGAAAACTGAACCTGAGTAGGTAATACTTGAACAGTTCCAGAATTTTAAAGAGTGAGTTATGGCAAATTACTACATAAAACTAATATTTCACTCATCTATGCACCCTCAGTATGACAAGTTCACTATAATCTATTTTAATTTAGTTAATACAGTTTCAAAAGCCTTCCTAAGGCCATAGTTACTCTGTGTTTTTCTCCTAACCAGCTAGAAATCCAATTATTTCTTTCCTTGGTTGGATGCATCATTTCCAAAGTAAAATTAAAAAGTTCTATACTTAAGGAGCATGGTCCTAAGAAATAACATTGCTAAATCAAACTAATTACTGCTCATACTGTGTTAATTTGAATAAAGGCAGTCCATTTATTAACATGGATGAAAAAATATTACAGTTATTAACCTGTAAATTACTGGTGTAATACATTATTCCAGTTATTCTCTGGGAGGGTAGGGAAATGTGAACAATATTTTGAAACTTATTTTTAATGCAACTTGCATTAAAACTTGCATCTTTCTGTCAAAGTCAAAACGAGACTGTAAGGACAGCAATTCTGATTTGTTGTTTTTTATCCCATTTTTCATCAACCTGTGAGCAGGGAGCACTCATTATACTCAGGGCAGAAAAAGTTGTTCTGCCTCAGGCTGGGTTATGTCCCCTTTCCCCTTCTGACTTTTCACATTATTCATAACAAAAGAAGCATTTTGAGGCCATATTTTAGGGAAAGCTGCTACAGTATTGTCCTGTGGAGAACATGGTTTGATATAGCTCAGAAGGTCACAGAGCTACCAGATCAGCAAACGGCCACTGTTTGATCCTACAAAGCTTCTGTTTGAACTTCTCTGACTTGTCCCTCCCCTGTCCACTTCATACATTCAGCTTAAAATATATTTGATGAGGATATGGGTTTTTTTAAAAGATTAATTTTTCCGTTATTCAAAACAAGTTGATATTTTAATGCAAGAATTACTGAACTTAGACTATATTAAGCATTTCTGGTGTACTATACAACAAGATTTTTTTAGTGCATTCACACATGTCTATAATATTTTATTTTTCTGTTATGTTTGGGGTTTTTTCATTTGATTATGATACACTACCTTCTACTGGACAAAGTCTCTGGACAAGCTCAATTTCTGGAGAAAATAATTCCTCAGATAAGAGTCCTCAGAGAATTAGATGTCAGAAATCTATCAAAGAATAACTTCCTTTTTTTTTTTCAAGGTCTATACTTTAGAGTATGTATCCTATCTCTTGGTAACCCTTTAATGTCTGCAAGCATTCCCCAGTGTCCCTCAGATGAAAAACCATGTGAAGTTGACGTGTTAGTTATGTGTAAGTAGGCAGAGGTATAGATATATAGAGACAGATAGATACATGGATGGATGAATGGATATGGATGGATGGACGAATGGATATGGATGGATGGATGGATGGATGGATGGATGGATGGATGGATAGATAGATAGATAGATAGATAGATAGATAGATAGATAGATAGATAGATAGATAGATAGATAGATAGATAGACAGATTGATTGATCAATCGATCTCATGTTTGTGTGTCCATGTGCATGTCTGTGAATGAAGGGCATGGAGAAAAGATAATGTTATGGAGGCCTGGACTTTTTCTTCTGATCACATGCATCAACTTTCTTTCTTAGGAATTTATTATTTTTTTAATAGAAACAGAGCAGCACATTGGACACCAGTTAGTTATATTCCTTTCAGTCAAAGAATAAGATCTGTTACTTGTGGGTGCTCCACAGCACAGACATGGTAAAAAATGCAGAAAGCCCAGCTGGGCAGGGTAGGCAGACCACTCAGCTAATTCCAGCAGGGTGGAAACCTTTCAACACCATCTTTGTGAACTACAAAGTGGTGATAAAGTTGGGACTTCCCCTGCTAGTCCATTTTCCTAGTGCGTAGGCAAGAAAAGCAATTTGAGAAAAAGACATTTTTTGTGCAAGGCATTGTAGATGTAGGGCAAGAAAACTAGAGTCTTCTAGTTGATATAAATCTCTGTAATGTATAAGGGATGGTATGGAATTTACTTTGTTTTCCCATATATTTTTGTGTGGAAGTATACATAAGTTTGACCAGGTGTGTTGCCTTGACTCCTTTGAGGGTTAAGTAGGGCTGCATGGGGAAAAGAGGAGCACAATGGGAAGGTAAGACCATAGTTCCCTGACCTGCATGGCTGTTTCTTTATATTTAACTTGCAAAGTAAGGATTTGTAGCTAAAACTGTCTGAAAGGCATATACCCAGCTTCTTTTGGTCATAGCTAGAAATTGTTTATCACTGATTGTACTTTGTGCTGGCCTTCCAGAATCAAGGCAGCCTGTGTGATCTCCTTTCTATTCTCTGTACCACTAGTAGTAAACTCTGGTTTCTGGTGAAAGACCTGGACTGCAGTACACAGCTGAGTGTCAGACTGAGAAAACAAGGCCTCTTTAGAGACAAGTCTGGAATTTACACCAGTGCTCTTGCTTTTTCCCATGGCATCTGCCAGACACGTAAAAATGTTGGGCATAAGCCATCTGTCCTAGAAACTTACTTTTTGAAGGTAGTAAAGAAATGTAACTTTTATTTAATCCCTTATCTTTACATTATAAAAAAAGTTTTACTTTATCCCCTTCAGTGACAGGGCAGCCTATCCCTTCTGCTGGTGTTCTGACAGACCACCTTGGCTCCTTTATTCAGCCTCTGCCTTAGGACAATAGGAACTTTTCCAGGAGCACAAATAATCATATGCAATGTGTTCCCTGTCACCTTGAACAACTCCTAAATTTTTCTCCATCCTTTATCTCCTCATTCCTTTTTCAGTGTATATTTACTTCGGTACTATGAATTACAAAGCACAAAAATAACAACTGATGGTAGCTTTTTCCTTTTTTAATTGCAATTACACACCAGCAACATGGATCAGCTTTGCATTGTAGGGTCTCCTTCCTGTGACTGCCCGAGGCTTTTCTCCTAGTGAGTTTGTTTCTATCACTGCCCACTTGCACCCAGCTGTGAATAGGCTTGCTACTGACATGTCCCATTTGCTTCCAAACTCATGGTCCAAGAATACCCTCTTAAACCAACATCCATTTTTCCCTGAGATTTTCTAAAACAGACATGCCAATGTCACTCCCTTTGCCTGTACTGTGAACACAACATTGCTTCTCCATGCAGAAGTGTTTCAGATACTGAGTAACACTGGACACAGGTTGGTGAGGAGCTATTAAAAATGATAAATTTTACATTAATTTATGTATCAAAGGGATAAGAGAGTCTGTGAGTTTGCCAGATGGACTTTGTTCTGGTTTGAGGTAGCTTCTGATGAATATCAAGCAGGTTAATTTGCTGACAGGAGTGGATAACAGCGCCCTGAAGTTGTAAATACAAGGGGATCACCTTATGTGATGAGTATGTCAGATTTGCCGAGCATGACTTGCATGTTGGATATGAAATTAACTTTCCCAAACAGGGAACAGGTTTTGGGAACAGAATTCATCACTGTGACACATTTGGAAAAATACCTAGCACTTTTTGACTCTTGTTGTAATAGAAAAATACTATGTATGAGTACCCACAGACAGATTACATTGTCTAGAGAGTAAGGATTTTTCACAAGACAGATTTACTCAATGTCTCAACATAT
Organism: Chaetura pelagica; assembly: GCF_000747805.2. NCBI lineage: Eukaryota > Metazoa > Chordata > Aves > Apodiformes > Apodidae > Chaetura > Chaetura pelagica. Next base: position 4,560,894 of record NW_009954543.1, read on the forward strand.
TGACATGAAACAGACAAACAGATCCAGATAACAGACAGACACACTGCTTTTTATGCAAGTGAAATGTTATTTAAAGTACAAAGGAGTATCTGTTGGACAAAATTGAATGGACTTCAGCAAGTTTTATTTTTTGATACATTTCAGATTAGATATGAGTAAATTATTAAATCATACCAAAGAGAATATAACATCCATGGATGTCATCTTTGAATAAATTCCATCTCAGGTTATTGCATGAAGAAGAGCTATAGCCCAGCAGGGGTTAGTATCAAAGGTGTAATTCAAAATGGGGGCAAACCACAAAAAAAACCACTATGATTTTTAATGAAAACCATTCTTAAAGGGTCTAAAAGACCATTTTCTTCAAAAGACTGTATGTTCTTTACATATTTTCTTCCCTCTACGATATTTCAAGTATACCAGTGGGCTGGATAAAAGAGAGTCATCTCACTGAATTTATGATGCCTCTTCAGTTTGAACTCAGCAGGTTTTTGCCATAAAGTGAAAGGTCTAAAAACTTTTTCCTGCTTCTCCTGAAGAGAAAAAAGAGAACCTTATACTCGGACCAAATCATTATACAATGTGGTTAGTATTCATTGTCTCCCATGTATTGTCATCTGGCCAACAAAAACAAACATCCTGGGTCACTCAGAGGATGTGGTATTCATCAGAACAGGTCTCTGATCTCAAGCGAGCTGAGGGGGTTTTGTAGGATGTGCGATTTGCAAAAGCCCTGAACAAACTGTGCAGAGAGTTTATGCTTTATGTTGGCATATATAGCCCTGACTGTGCCATGGGTTTGCAGCTACAATCTTCCCTGAGAAGTTTATTAAGAAAAGGAAACACAGATGAAAGTTCATATTGCTACCTGTCCTGACATACTGACTTTCTAAATGAACAGTAAAAGGATCCTAGTACAGGTGACAAAAAAACAAAACAAAACAAAACAACAACAAACAAACAAACAAAAGTAGAGTATAATAGTATTTATAACATGAACTTTTAAAACTACAAGTCATTGGGCTGGGTTACCAGCAGCAGGTTTTCTAAGGAAGCTCTGGGGCTTTACTGGCCTCAGGGAGGTCTCAAAGTCACCCACCATTTCCAGGCAGGCCACCCCTCTCCCTGCATCCCAGCCTGTGGTGCACACAGACCACGGAGGGTGGCTGCACAAGTACCTTGCCATGCTCTTCCCTGCTATTTCTTCTCCACCATCATCCCACTGCACTCCCAACATTGGTTCTCAGTGGCCACAGGCTGGTGGGAGATGTACAGCCTCCCCCACCACCTGCAGCTGCAGCTGTCCCTGGGTCTATCAATCTCAGAGAGGCCCTCAAACCTGAAATTCAAAATGCAGAATTTTTCTTTGAATAAGCAGATAACTGCAATATAGTAACAGAGCCCTAGAGTTTTCCCCTGCCTTTGCCTTTCTAAAGATTCCACAAGATGTGTGAGGTGCCATTGTCCTAGCAGGGACCTGCTGGAGCCACTCATTTGACACTGATAGCTGGGGATAACCTGTGGAGGGCTTCACCCCTCTCTGCAATAATAGCCAGACTCAGGGCTTGTTCTTGGCTAATTGTTAGACAGTATTTTTTATTATCCTGCTTTCATAGTGAGTTGTTATCTCACCCCCAAGTAGCATCTAACGATGAAGTATCAAAGAAGCTTCCCTCTTCTGTTTCACACTGGCAAAAGAGCAGAACAAAATCCCCTCCCATTTCTTTCTGTTCAGGAGTCTCATGGCATATTACATTATGTCTTTACCACTTGGGGGGTGGGATCAAATATGCTACCCCTGTAGCAATTAGTATTGCGGGATTATAGTAGCAATATGGAACACTGAACCATGAGACTTTGCAAGTGGGAAAGAGGAATCTGACCTAAACCAAAATGGTTTTCACTCACTCACACTCTGTCACCCACAACCTCCCAAGATCCAAATTGCCTGTGCCTACATAAGCCAGACAGCGTGCAGGCACCAAGGAGCATGTGTCCGAGTGGTCTGGCCAGGGTTCCTGCCAGTGACCCAGAGGACAACAGACAGCAGCTATTGAGTCTTCATGAGATCTCCGGGTCTTTCATTCGGGTGGCAACCACATCTGCCTCCACAACCTTCTGCAGCAACAAGCTGAAGAAGTTCTGTACCTGCTTTGTGGAGAGGCTGTCCTCACCCTGTGCACATGGGGAAGGGTTTCACAGTGACAAGCTGGGTGTCCCAGCCTGGGTCGTTCCCAGCTTTCCCACACCTGGTCGATTTGGTCTCAGTCTGACTCCCAGTGTAATTGCTGCAACAAGGAAAGATTAAAAGATACTAGATACAAGTTTATAAGTTGATAGAAATCCATAAATCTAGATTTAAATCTGGAGTTAACATGCTGGCAAGTTTGTGGGTTTATGGTGTTTTTCTGACCTTCCCCTTTACAGTTTATATATAGTTCTGTGTTTTGTGCAGAAAGACCAGGAGTTGACTTTTGTATCAAGCACATACACCAAACGTCAGTGAAAGGATCCTTTTGTCTTCAGTTTGACAGTTTGGTCTTGAGAAATGGTCTCATTTATTATTCAGCTTCTGACTGATTGATTCTTCTGAGCTTTAAATAACAATATTATGTAGTGTCATCTTTGTTGTTAACACTTTCCACAGCATCACCAAGAGAACCAGACTTTTTTAGTTCATAGGGTAGCTTTTGTTACTATTCCTCTGGGGCTTTTTTGCAAGAGGAGCTTAGCTGGAAATCAAAAATCCCCACTAAAAACGATGGAGAGTTTCACAAGCATTAGAAAAGCTTCAGAAATTTGGGAAAGCTTTGGCCTCACTAGAGGCCTGATTGAGTTTGCTGGCTGTCACTTCTAAGTGTGAAAGTCCCTAAAATACTGTACTTTTGCAGTCCTTCTCTAAGGCTGTTACTGCCCACGGGGTAGGTGGGGGGCTATACGAGGCTGTCCGATTTCACAGGTTCTGTTAAAATATACTATTTGAAGCTAGTGAAAGGGCTCCCAGGTCCTTCGGTGGCTCCCAGGTCAGATTTCTGTCTTAAAGAAGGAACAAGGAGTCCCCATGGGCCTCACCA
>NW_009954543.1:4563978-4611762 GCF_000747805.2 Chaetura pelagica
CCCCGGGCCCCGGGCCGGTTCCGGCCCCGGCAGGTGCTGCTGCTGCTGCCTGGTGCCACCATTAGATGGCAACAGCTCCCCGGATAAACCCGCCCAGGCTGGTGGCTGGGGCAGCTGGATGGCTGGGGACCCGAATCGCCTTCTCTGCTCCGAAGCGCCTTCCAAACCCCGGCTCCAGATCCCGTACCTGGTTCGGGAGCGGGGAGCTGGCGATTCCCAGGCTCCTGCCGTGGGGCAGTGACCCGTCTTCTGACTTTCACGTTTGTGGTATTGAACTATGAACGTTTAATTCATTAAATAGTGGAGGTCAGGGAACATTGCATTAGCTCCTTCCTTCCTTCCTTCCTTCCTTCCTTCCTTCCTTCCTTCCTTCCTTCCTTCCTTCCTTCCTTCCTTCCTTCCTTCCTTCCTTCCTTCCTTCCTTCCTTCCTTCCTTCCTTCCTTCCTTCCTTCCTTCCTTCCTTCCTTCCTTCCTTCCTTCCTTCCTTCCTTCCTTCCTTCCTTCCTTCCTTCCTTCCTTCCTTCCTTCCTTCCTTCCTTCCTTCCCCTTGTATGACTTCGAGTTTAAAACACTAAGTAGCATCAAAGAAAAAGAAAATATGATTGCAGGGAACCTAGAAACTTTATCTCGGTCATTCTGCTCCCCAGAGGTCAGATCAGCTATACCAACCTTGTTCTCAGGTTTTTCCAGCCTCCTTTTGAAGGCATGAAGGCTTCATAACCTCCCAAGTAGATTGGATCTTCCCCATGCCAGAGGCTTTAGTAGCTCTTAGAGAACTGTTTTGCAAGAAAAGGCCAAGAATCACAGATGGAACCTGCAGTCAAGTTTGAGTTTCCGATGTCAGCTGCTCTGACTCTTCAAAATGCCTGAAGATACACAGATGTTTGAGTGTCTCAAAACATGTTACTGTCAATGAAAAGTAACAGTGCCAACAGAATTACACATTTAAACCTAATTAAAATTTCATAATATTTATGCTTCATCTTTTGCCTAAGCCAGGTCTTGATAAAGTAATTATATTAGTGATTAAAAAAAACAAAACCCTAAATGCTTGAATAGTTTCATTTTCTGTACCACTTCTACAGATGTGCACAACTGATATGCATTTTAAGCCTATATTTTAATATTAAAGGTTTTTTTCCGTTGTGGCTACTACTTTCATGTCTGACCTTGATAAAACAATAACCACAAGGTTTTCAGAAGTTCCTAGTTTTTAGTGCTTAGGAACTGCATTTGCCTTTCTATCCTATGTTGTATTATTTTGCTCAACATCTTGATTTTCTGCACAGCTGTATTGTTTTACTCTCTTTCCAGCTCATTTCCCCATTCCCATACTACTGTCTAAAGGCTACACTAAAACTGCATTCCCTTAATGTTCAGAGACATTTTGCTGGTCCCCAGTAAACCCGAGTTTGTGTTTGCAAGTATGGTCTGTCACTCCTAAGATTTTCTGAAGCACTGAGGTCTTTTTGAAATTATTATCCACAACCCCTCCATTTGGCAAAGGTAATTATTCACCTGATTTAACAAGATTTTTTAAGCCATCAAACAGGAGTTCCAAATGATTGCACAATAGATATTTTCTTGCTCCTGTTGACACAGAAATTTAGAGCTTCCTTTAGAGGGAAATGCTTTTATCGCAATTTTTATTACACATCGTTACACCTTCTTTAACTTTCTTTTGGATCCAAGGATACCAAGCAGAGAACTGATGGTATAAACACCACTTTGAACATCCTGAACCGGCTGTATGTTTGAGCTAGATTCATTGCTTGGGTTAGCTTCTATTCTTTGTGTATGACATTCGCCTGCACCACCTGGGTTTTGGAATTTCCAGCTATCTTCTGTAGCACCGACTAACCCACCCCAAAAGCAAAACATAGCAAGGACAGAAATAACATACTGGGCCAAGAAGAGGCCCCTAATGTGATGTAAATATTTAGTTTCAGTCACAGCAAAGAGGGTAAGAGGAAAGTGCATTTGAGAATTTGTAAGTAATGCTGCTTGCCTCCAAGCAGGATTTTCTCTTTTTATGGAAGTTATTCATTAGGCCAGTTCTAATTAATAATAAATACCCAGTTAAGCTTTTCTCTGCATTTCAAATGGCACTTGCATTCCCTAGTAAATCAAAGTACTTGTTTTAATGCATTCTGCAATGTACTGGCAGCCTCTTTAATAAAATATGCCTTGTATCCAGAAGATACGTTGGCTGCTGGCATACTAGAGAATTAATGTTATTGAGTAATTCAGAAACAGTTCCTCCTACAATTAAATATTGTTGCGGGATTGCCATAAAAATGGAAAGAAAACTTTTATTTTTATAATGGCAGATAAGAAGTGACCAGAACAGTCATCATGATGAATAAGAAATCAACATGGAGTACAAAAACCTTACCTGTCCATCTCAGGACTGAAGAGATGCTCAGGTGGCCAACCTTTGCAGAGGTAGTCCTTGACCAGACTTAGTAGAGGAATGGCATCCTTCCAGGTCATGCTGATTTATGGGACTCAGCTAATACTGAGCAAATCTCCTCTCTTAAGAAGGAAAAATTATTCTCACATGTCTGAATGAAATATCAGGCACCGGCCCATTATTTTGTGTTAGGTCTTTCTTGTGTTTGTGAACCTACAGACAAGCTGTGGAAACAGCGAAAGTCCTGGAGCATATCACCACTTATTTTTCCAGACTGTGTCTTCTGTTGCAACTGCTGGATTGATTCTGCCTTATTTTTGTTGTTGCTGTTTTTGTTGGGGTTTTCAAGTGTGCTTTCAATTTTCTTCTCACCAAATAAACATAAAATGTTGTCAATAATTTTCTCTTCCTCTACCCTGAAATCTGATGTAAAAATAAAGCAAAAATGCCCTGTACTCCCTCCTGTCTTCAGCTTCATAGGTGGCAGAAAGCTGAGAGAACAGATCATTTGCAGTGATTTACTTGGCAGTCTTCATCTCGTGTCCATGGTGGAGTTGTCCATAGAAAGGTGGTGGCTTGCTAGAATAAATATTCTCAAAATCACTTAGCCAGTAACCTAGTTATCTGGAAGACTTGGAGTAAAAAAGTGTTTAGTGACAGCAAATACAGTTTACTTCTGTATTGAAATGAATGCTTGTGGAATATGTTGTAGGCATTTACAAGGGGAGTAGCACAAAGCCCTTCATAAAGAAGACTGGCCACCAAATCATAGTCCTTTGTGTGAGGCAACCAAGTGGGAGGCGCTATCTGTCCTCTGTTTGTGGTCCTCCCACAGCTGCTGCAGTATGGTACGTCAACAATTCCTCCTCAAGTGTGCCTGGCTGCCCCCAGCAACCCATCAGCTGCCCCATGATGGGCTTTGCCACCACACCAAGTGCTAAAGGGTATAAAGCCTCAGGGCAGCAGAGCCCTGAGGTGCAGCACCTCCTCATCTGCTGACTTTGGCACCAGTGTTTGCACTTGGCAGAGAAAGGAGCAGACAGCTGAGGAGCATGGGTGGCAGAAGGAAAAGTGATGATGTCACACAATAACTAACTATTTGCTACAACAGATGTGAATCAGAGGTTTCTGTTGGTTTGGTAGAGAGCATATTTTTCTGAATAGTCTGAGTTCTCTGAAGGGTCATGGCACAGTAAATCCATTACTTCTAGTGCTGGAACAAAGATACCGTAGCTATACAGTGCAAATTGCTGATCCCATGTAAAGTCACTTTGCTGTTCCAAATTTGTTCAACAGCTTTTGACAGGTTAACTTTGCAATAGCTGAATAGACAGATCAGATATTCCACGTCCTTGTGCAGCTTGAATAAAAGCATAAAGATGGCATAAATTTCAGCCCTTATTACTTCAAGAGTAACATGTTTTGTTTGCCTGTTTCTGCTGTGAGTCAGAGCTGTTGTGCCGCAGTTGAACAGTGCCCAAGATTCAGCATCAGCAGCTGTGGAAGGATGCTGCTGGGAGCATCCCCAGCGCTGTGTTGAAAGTCTCCAACACTTTCCATCTGCTCTTGCTTTTGAATTACTAGTATGCAGCCTCAATTTTACTAGTATGCAGCCTCAATTTGCAGTTCTTAACTCCTGTTGAGAGATTTCATATGCTTTGAAGTAGTTTAATTAGATAGTTACCTGGTTTCTGTAAGCAGTGACTTTAGAACCTGCCTCCCCACACTGGGTCTTCCAAGAATGACTAAATCAGACACATCTTCCATTCATGTGGAAAAACTCAGCATTTCTGTGCATCCACTCTTAGTGCTGATACAATGGGAACTCAGGTGGTTGTGATTTATTTTTTTTTTAATGCCAAACACAGCATCTTAAATAATAGCATCATGTTTTGTGCAGTATTATCAGCAATAATCAAACATTTATTACTATTTATTAGCATTATTTACTATTTCTACATTAGCGAGCAGTAAGGACCAATAGGAGTAGATGTGTAGAGTGAAACAATGGATATCCAGAACTTGACATCCAAGCTGCACATGTCGCAAGGTACTTAATGTCAGACTAACTCCAGTCAGCTCCTATTCACTAAAAGACCAGTCTTGGCTGGAGTAAATTAGGTGCACTCCAGCACACCTTCAAAATCAAGCTCAAGAAACCTGGTTCACGCACTCTCAGGTATGAAAAAAAGCATAGAAACTGAGGGCAATTCTCTACAAAACTAGACACAATCAGAATTCAAATACCAACATAGAGGTACCAGTTGATGCCCATGACATGAGTCTTTGAAAACAACATTTGTAACACTCTGAGGAGGGTTTATTGTCTTGATATGCAAAGAAGTGTTACTATCATTCAGCTACTTTAAATAATGTAAATTTCTGTCCAAGCTTTACCTGTAAAGCTAAAAGCTTGCTCCTAGACAAAGTGTAACTTTATCCCCATATTTAAATTAGGGAAGATTGAATAGCTTATGGGTTAGGAAAAAGTGGTTTAAAAATTTTATGATGCAAGAGATTTTAAGATTTTTTTAACGGCTCTAGCACCTCTGCAAAAGGTAATGGAAACTTGAAATTTGGCAAGAGTATCACTGCTATGCTGGAAATTGGCTTTGTTTTGCCTGCAGGTTAACTATACCCTTTTATGCATCACCTTTGCAATATGGCTTTTACTTACAGAATCACAAGATACTTTTCTCTTCCAGGAGAAAGCATTGTCTCACTCAATCCATGTCAGAACTGCCTCATTTACTGTAAACATGCACAGTGGCTAAAGAGCAAATGAAGAGTCTAAGGAAATAGAAAAATACATCCAAGTATTAGATTAAAAATTAAAAGATCAGGGTTCTGTTTCTTTTTCAGACATTCTACATGGCCTTGGACAAGTCAGTTACATCTGGCTCTTGACATCTCTGACAGCTCTGTCATATGACTAATGCGAAGACTGGGTGAGAGGTGTCCTCGTGGTATCAGCCCCTTCCCCAGTCACTGCTGCACACCAGCTGCATTGCCTGCTGTCTTTGTGGCTACATCAGGTTTTGTGCAACTAAACTCGTTCCAGTTTACTTGGTGTTAGGCCTGCACGGGCAGCCTTGAAAACATATTTTATTCAAGCCAGACTCTGGTTACAGCGCAGATCACTCTCTGAACAGTGAAAATAAAATGAGGAAATGAGGAATTAAAAAATGCTTTGTGTGTCATCATCATAGCCAAGATTTGCAAAATCACTGGTAGAACAATCTGCTTATAGATGTAGTAGCACTTTATCTGTAACACTGTAAAGTGGCATCACTCACAGAATCACAGAATATTAGGAGTTGGAGGGGACCTCCAAAGATCATCAAGTCCAACCCCCCTACTGGAGCAGGACCAAAAAACCACACACAACTAGGGCAGATCACTCAGAAAGGCATCCAGACCAGGTCTTGAAAGTCTTCAGAGAAGGAGACTCCACAACCTCTCTGGGAAGCCCGTTCCAGTGCTCTGTAACCCTCACAGTAAAAAAGTTCCTCCCCATGTAGAGGTGGAACTTCCTACTCTGGAGTTTGAATACATTGCTCCTCGTCCTATCACAGAGCACAAGTGAAAAGAGCTTCTCCCTGCCTTCTTGATGCCCAGCCCTCATGTATTTATAGTCATTAATTAGATCCCCCCTCAGTCTTCTTCTCTCTAGACTGAAAAGCTCCAGGTCTCTTAGCCTTTCCTCGTAAGGCACGTAACTGACATACTTTGATAGATCTGCAGTTTGATTTTTGAAAGTGCTGCACCTATTCACCTATTTTTTGCAGACCACTGTGAGGGAGACCTTTCTGCTACAGGTGGAAGCAAAGGACTGACCAAAGATTCTTGACCATTGTATCTTCGTACTACAGCCTGCCTAGTAGTTTTGGTTTAGTTTAATAGAATAAAAACCGTGCTGGAAATCAGATGACAGAATAGTGTTTGTGGAAGCAAACCTCTGGAAGTCCATAATTCAATCCTCCTACATAAAGTTTAGGGTTCTCAGGACTTCATCTCCAGCTGAATTTCACGTATCCATATGGATGAAGGCTTCACAGCCTCTCTGAACTCTTGTTCCATGGTCCAATGTTTCTCTCGGAAAATAATATTTTCCTTAACATCTAAGGAGAAATTCTCACATTCAAGCTTCAGTTCTGGATATTGAATTTAAGATTTATAATTTTACACCATTATGAAGGCTAATTAAAATGAACTTGGTAGTTTTAAAACATCTCAAAAAGTCATAATCATCTTCAATAGATGCCTCTACTGGTGGCAAATGGAAAAGCCTCTATGAGATAGTCATGGGGGCAGAAAGTATTCTTTGTCCCTGGAAGATTTTAGGTCACATGTGATGTATACTGTCAGGACAGAGTGCAAAACTTGTGCAGAGGATGTGAAAGCTTAAGGCCACCAACAAAACCAGATTTTTGGAATGTATTAATCAAAATATAAATCCAGTTCTTAAAACTGAAGCGGGTTAAGTTTGAAATCAGAGAGGCTTGGTGTACATTCATGTGCTAACTAAACTGTCTTTTTTGAAGTTTATGATGTTCCTTCATGACTAGAATAAATTTCCTGTAACACCCATCTCCTTCCCATCTTGCTGCATCCATATTCCAGGTGGAGCTGACGTTTTTCAGATAAATGCCACCAGAGAGTCATGGACAAAATCAGAGACCATGATGCTCACATTTGAAAAAAGGCGGAACCAATTTTATATAGAGCAGGTGGAAGCCAGATGTACTTAAAACGGGTGAAAAGAAGCAGAAGTGTCCTGACAATTGAAAATGATTGTTTCCATCAGGATACACAGCTCTGTATTTCCTAGACCACATACCTGGACTTAATTAAGGCTTTCCAGAAATAACAGTGCTCTTTTTACTCTTTTTTTTTTTTTTTTTAAATTAACTTAGTCATAATACTTTACTAGCAAATGAAGTTTGTGGGGTTGTTGGGGTTTTTTTCACAGAAATTACTGGAAAAAATATAAATTTCCTAGGATTCTTGTTTAAAACATGACTGTTGATTAGTATGTGGACCTATAACTTATGGGAGGGTAGGAGTTTCTCTTTAAAAGGCATTTTTTCCCTGAATGCATTTTTGCCACTTGTTTTGGAAGCTGGTGGCCTTGGAAAAGTTCTTGGTTCCAAGGCGACAGTTCCAAGGCAACAGTCCTGGCAAAAAGACACTTCCTAAGGTCAACAGTTGTGTGACTGTTCAGCAGCTCCTTGGGAGCCAAGCCATGGACTGGTAGGGCAGCAGGCAGCCATGGGGACATGGTGTTGGACATGGCTCTGTGTCATGTAGGGTTGGCTGGCCTTTTTGGCCAGCAGCCCTAAGCAGAGCACTGAGTAAGAGGGTGAGTTGAGGGGCGAGCATGATGGCCATCAGCTGGCTGAGGAGTAGGTGGGATGCTGGCCCCACTCAAGCTGTACCTCCCACCCCATGGAAACAATATAAGCCTGTGCCAGGGCAGGTGGGGGGCAGAGAAAAAATCAAAGCTCCTCTTTACATTTTTTCTGGCTGTGCCAAAGCCTGGGAAATCTAAGGGCTCTAATGCGTTTTCAGCCTCTCACCTCTCTCTGTCTGAAGTGACACTGGAAGATAACCCGATTTATTGCAAAAGTTACCCGAGGTGCCTATCAGTTTTATTTTTGTCGGTTCTTTGGGGGAAAGCAATGGAGATGGATAAGGACAGGAGGAAGAGACTGACTGACCTTTGGGGATAGAAAGAAGGCAAAAATGATGACAGGGACAGAGATAAGTTTGAGGAATGCTTGAGAGTTTGATAGACCTTTGCTGAAAATAATTGTATAGACAGTCACTGTGCACATCTGCAACCATGCATTTTGGATTTTCAGACTTCTCTTGTTGCCCATCCTCATAACAGAAAAGTGTCACAGTCTATAATCCACAACTAAATGGTTGTTTTGTAGCTTATTAGTTCAAGTTCTGTTTTCGTTCTTAATATTGAATTTGCTATATTCACTTGAGAGGAACAACCTCACGTTAATAAAGACTTAATACTGAAAACAAAGTTACTATTTACAAAGAAATGTCTTTCCATTGCATTTCTGAAGAGATGGTGTGACTAAAGCATCTGGAGAGAGATTTAATGCTCTGCTGTGTGAGAAGAGTCCCCTTCCACCGTGCAAAAGGGGGAGAGAGGGGCTGGGAGAGACAAGGGGAAGAGAAAGGCAGAGGGAGAGGAACTGCAGAGTAAATTGTAAACTGCCATAACCCACCCTTTGAAAGACTGTATTGCATTTAGTCTTGCAGAGTCTAACAGTTTAGCTCTGTGACCCAAAGAACCACCACCACTCCATTCAGACTGGCGAGAAGATAATTGCTTTATTAACAAAGCAAGAGGAAAAGTGACAGGAAAAACCAGAGGGTATTTGTAACTGTTAACATTGATAAATCAAGTGTAGCCATGGAGGTTAAACTGTGTATTTTTATCCATAATTTACTATTGCAGTTTCTTCTTTTGATTTAAGGTGATTGTTTGTATTATTTGACTTGTGCAGTAGATTCACCTAGAAAAGGAGTATTAGCCTATGAAAAATAGCAAGCAGCACTAATCAAGATACTGCATAATGTTATTTTATCTGGGTTGCATAGCAAAAGATGCAAATGCTGGGGATATTTGGATATTTTGGAGCTGGACCACCCATGGGGAGAGAGCAACAGATGTTCTGTGATTACACGTGACAAATATTTATATTCCTGGCACCCTTCATTGCTTGCTAGAACCTATACCTTTCTTACGTGCATGACTGGCTTTCTGCTAAATATGAAACGAGGACACACTTTCTCATTCAGTTACACAAAGGGGGTTGCCAGGCGTATTACTGGGTGAAGCTGTGGCTTCTCAGTAATCATTCATTGAGCAAAAGTAATGAAGCTTGTGCAAAAATCTGATCAAAGCACAGTTGGTAAATGTGTCAGCATCTTCCCTTGCTAATGTATTTCCTTATGTACATGGGACTGAAGCTGCCTCTTACATCTTCAAGAAAAAAATAGAATTCCTTGTTCTTCCAGTTACATCAGGAATTTTGCCTCCAAACTTAGAAAATAACAATAATTAAAAAAAAAATTATATCTTAACATGGATTTCTGGATTAACCTAAGTTCTTGGCTCTGGCTTTTCAAAATGTGTACCTAACCTTTATGACTGATTGCAGAGTAAATATTGAATATACACACCCCTGCCCTATTTACTCAAAAACTATCAAGTAAATTAAGAGAATCTAAAAATATAAGTATTCTTAGAAGTAAACTCATGGCTTTTTGCTGCCTTCTGAAGTTTGATTCAAAATAATAATGCTGAGAATAAGTGAAAACTCATGTGGCACAGAGAATTTATGCTTAATATTAATTTTGTAATACAATGAATTATATTAATGCAAGGAGTCTTGCTCTTTTCCCCAGTTCTCATTCATTGTCCTTCATAAATGTTACCTTGTCATGATACTGAAGACAACTGATTTATTCCACAAACATAACCTCTTTCCTGTTTCCACATTACTCACAAGACACTGGCATATTAGTATCTGGCAATTATTTTTAGTAATTTACAAAATGTATTCAGATCAAGTGCTTCCTACTTATTTTTCCTTGCTTGTAAACTTCTCTTTAGGTTTTAGTTTGAGAGTCTGTTTCTCACAATTTCTTTGGTGGTATTGCTTCTGGTGATTTATTAAATCGACTTCCAGAGAGCCTTGAAACTGATGGCCCATTACTTTGGTTTCTGGAAATACTCTCATGTATGAAAAATATGTTTACATTTTCTCCTTGTATGACAGCTCTTGCAAATGATATTCTAAATTCATACAAACTTTAGCAGGCCATGAGTAAATTTCAGCTCAGGCTAGATGAATGTACTTTTTCATTCAGAAGAATACAAATAAAAACAAACATGAAAACCCATTTAATATTTGTCCTTTTTTAGCTGACAGAATACCAGCCACTGGGAATTCATCTTCTAATTATGAATGCACAGTTAAAGAATGGTCCCTAAAGGAAAAGAAAAAAAGCAGTGAAGAATGAGAGAATTGGTATAACCAGAAAATTCCTTCTCTATTCATCTGAGAAGCTGCATATGTTCACAAAGCATATTTTTGGGAGGGTATGAAGCATTGAGAAGAACAAAAATTACCTGATAGAAATCCTTAAATAGGTAATATTGTTATCTGTATCTCTGTTTGTGTGTATTTGTACATGTTTGTATTATTGTTCGGCTGCAGAAAAAGAGAGGGAACAAGAATATAATATTTAGACTGTACAAGAATAGCGAGGGTATGGGTGGAGGGAGACAGAAGAGAAGAAGAAAACACTGAACAGAAAGAGAAGATAAAATAGAAGAAAACACCTGAACTTGGAAAAAACATAAGATGAGAAAACTTCAATTAAGTTATTCCCTAGCACTTATTCACACTTTCTTCCAGTGAGGAAGGAATAGAAAATCTTCATACCTTCATTTTACCCTTATCTCTGCCCACCTGGATTCAAAGCTTGAAGAAGCCATGCAAAGATGTGAAATGCAGTCTTACTCCTTCTTATTCCTCCATGGACATACAGCTTAGCCTGTGATCAAGGAGTAAGTGATTCTTCTGCCATTCTCTGACTTACAGATCTGCTGGTCCAGATTTCCTTTCCTGAAAGGAATGAACAGTTCTTTAGGCACAAGTGCCTGAGGTAGACCTTTTAATACTCATCTTGTTTTAAAAGGAACAAATGCCATTTTTTGGCATCATCCCTTTTTCTTCAAAACAATAAAAAGCTTGCATTAGCTTATTCTCCCTAAAACGAGTGACCCCTGAAGTTTTACTGAGCTTGGTCTTACTTGCTGTTTCTGAGCAAAGTCAGATTATTTTACAAATTCCATAGCAACTCCTGTTTCGCTGATTTTCTAGGAAAACAATAAGAGGAAATACATCTCTTGTATTTCAAAGCTTCTCATACTCTGGAGAATGTGTTATAAACTTGGATATTATTAGACTAGAGTAGAAGAGTACTAAGGGACACAGTTGCTCTCCATGCCCTCTACAGGGCAGATGGCAGAAAGGGCCTGCTTTTTCTCAGTAAGCATCCTGATGACTGGGGTCATTAAACGCTATTTCTTGTCATTTGGCAGCTGTCAGTCACTCAGAAATTCTGCAGCATGTTACTGCGACTGTTCTCTAAATTGTGAATGTGTTCCTCAGGTGAATGTCAGGAGGGGTGTGTCTTCATAAATCATGGTGGCTAGCAAATGGAAGAAAGCAAACAACAGATTGATTTATTTTTTTTTTATTCTGGGACATCCTTTAAATCTCAGATTACCACAGGGACTCTCACCTCATGTGCAACTGAATTAAACCCTCCTAACCAAACTGATTGTTCTGTAGATCCTGCCCAAACACATGGCTGAATATTCCAGCAGTTGTTCTCTTGCTAGTATACATTAAACTTCATTAATTTCAAGACAGATCATCTCCACAGCAGCTTGGAGTCCATGACTCCATATTTGTTGATACAGCCTGTTGAGATCTAAGCTCTTTAATTTGCAATTGTAATATGTAATTTTCCTAGAAATAAAATGCAATTCAGTCACAGGACATTCAGAATCACTCAATTCTAATCTGTAATGTCAGCAAGCTCATTTCACTGACATTATTGTTTTGACACTGAGTGTAATAGAAATGATTAAGCCAGGAAGAGAGCAGCACTTACTTGACTGCTGTCAGCTACTGAACCACAATAGCCCAGCACACTGACTCTATTCAGCTGATGAAACGTGAAACTTGATATGCTGCTGCAAAATGTTAGTAACCACAATGCTATATTTCAATCCCTACTTCATTTTATAAATGTTTAGTCTCACTCTTTTGGACCTCCTGTTTCATAACTGGAAGAAATAGCAACCAAACTTCTTTCTTTTAAATTTGCTGTATCCAGGCATGTGTCAAGGTCTTTTTTTTGTATTTTTTCAAATGGAAGAGTGTATTCAGATGGGGGATGAAAATGGAAAGGATATGAACAATAGTAGCCCTTGTGACTTTAACGTGAAGATTAAGATTCATGATGGTAGGAATGTAATGTGATAGAAATATATATCATGGCCCTTCCAGCAGAATGTACACTTTGTTCTGAAATAATTTGTTATTTCTAAGCTCGCAGTTGCAGGCACTTGAACTGAGTGCTAAGTGAGTATTTCTTCAAAATAGGTGTTTGCTTTCCTTTACATTTTATATAATTTTATATCATTATGCTGTCAAGCATCCTGTGGCATAAGGCTAGCAAATTGGGCACAGACAAGGCCATGTAATGTTTTAAGTAAATACCTCTGTCTCTCTTTTGTGTCTGAAGAGAAAACTCCCTTTTCCTCTCAGCTATGTGCACAAAAAATCCATAGAGTTACTTCAAGATATCTTCAATTATACTTATAAGATGTCTTAACTTTTTTTTTTCCCTGATTTTATAGTTCAAATCATCTTCCTGCTCGTGCATTGAAAAAGGAAAAACAAAAAGACAAAGCAATGATGGATTCACATGCCAGTAGCATAAAGAGACCTTGTAAGGCTCCCAAAGACTAAACCCCAAAACCAAACAACACAACCTCATATGGGAAGTTTTCAAAAATCAATTGTCATCTTGGCACAGCAGGACATTTTTCAAATCAATCACCTTATTTAGATGGTAAAGATGACCCCCTAATACATTGTTATTTCTCTGCTGAAGTAAAGAAATAAGGCACACCATGAAAAACTTTCCAGCAGGCCCTTATTCTCAGTGAATAATCTAATTTATTTTACTATTTCATAAATAAGTGTATTAATTAGATCATGTATATAACAACATCTATTGCTGTTGTGTCTCCATGTACCATCATATGTTAAATATTATAAGTATTCAAATATTTTCTTATTGATAAGAGTGTAAACATTTCCTACTGACATACAATCTGTAATAAGATGTTGTTCATAGCCTCAATCCTTCTTTGGTTTGTCGTCTGATCATCACTGGGATTCAGCCAGACAGCTGAAACACTGATCCAGAAGAGAATGTAGAAAAGTTCCATTTATGTTGCAGTGCATTTTTAGTATTATTTGAGCAGTGCTGTCACAGGCAAGACTTCAGTATAGACTTAGGAGATTCAGACAGGTAAAAACTCTGGATCAACTAGAAATTCTATAGTAGTGTAAATAATGAATTAATTGACAGGGATCAATAATAGAAAGGGAGACATATGTGCAAGTCAACAGTGGATTATATATTTTGGGATATATAATAATTGCCATAATTTATATGTTAAAGAAAGTAGAGAAGAACTGGTTAAAACAGGCAAGCAGCATTAGTGGGGCATGAATGAATGTTTTGCAGCAGGAAATTTTGGGTTTCATCACTGGCTATTGCTGCAATTTTTGGCATGCCAAGACTAAATAACTTAATTTTACCTTCTGAGAGATCGTCATAGTCCTATGCAATTTCCAGAGCTGTAATGAGACTAAAGGATGTGACAGTTATAAAGTAATATAAATTTTTCACCTCAAGGCTCATTTAGGAAGGACAAGTGGTTGTAGCAGACTGTAAGAGAGCTGGACTCTTACCAGAGGAGGAGCACATGCAAGGGGACAGTGGGTAACCTTGCAGTCATGGCAATGGTTTGGTAGATCCTGCTGAGTGACCCAAGCTCTGTGTGGCTTTGCTCCCATGTTGACTGCAAAAATCCAGGCAGAGAAGAGAAAGTGCAGTCAGGGAAGGGGCTGACCAGAGCTGGGTAGGAAACCATTTCCTTTTCCCTTTCTGTCTTCTTGCAGTAATTTTTGAGGTTTAAAGAAATAGATGCTGCTCCAAATGCAACTCAGTCTAAAAAAGAAAACACAGTTACGAGCTGCATGTTTGCAAAAATGATCAGAAATGCTGAAATATTTTACTTTTTTACCCATATTGGTTTTAGGTTTAACTTTTTTAATTATTTCAACCCTTAGAACCTTTTTCTGCATTTTCTTATTGTAAGTTAACTGATGCATGGTGATTAATTCTGAATTAAAAGAAGGAACTTTTTCCATGGAATAAATAGTTATGAGAAGGTGGTTACACTTTTCCTCAGTGGCTCATGAGAAGCTCCTAGCTGAGAACATGCCGATAACTGTGTACACTCACACTCCTGTGCATGCTGTCAACTCCCAGCCATAATAGAAATGCTAGTAAAGGTTTGGGGTTTTGTGCTTTGGGCTGGCCGAGCCAGAATTGAAGAAAGGGAGACTTACTCTGTGGTTTCACAATTGGCTAAGCCCATCTAACTGTGGGCTGTCACCAAAATCAGCATCCCTGCTCTTCCCCACTGCAGAAGCAGGTTGCTTTGCAGCCAGCTCCAGGAGCTGACTGCTGGGACCTGCAGCACCAGCACGTTTTCAGGCAACGGATTGAGTCAGTAGATCGTTGGTGGGGACAAAGTTCTTCTTGAGCTGGAAATCAGTAGAATCAATATTGGTCATGGATACCTGGAGGAATGCAAACAAGCACTGGTGCAATCACAACCAAAGACTGCTGCTTCTTGCCTGGGCAGATTGGTTTTTACTGGTGGCAGAGACCTGAAGTCTCAGACCAGTTTTGTGTGCGTGTGTATTGCTGAGGTCAGAGGTTTTACACCATGGCAGAAAATACAGGCTTTAGTCCAAGTAGCTTTAAAGTGGGTATTAAGTTTATTTGAATAAGGTTTTATGCAGGAATTGTCAGTTCAAATAAATTAAAAGCAATTCTGAAAAAACGTTTCATGATGCCTTAAGTGTGATGGCTTTATGAGGTAATAACTTGAATGATAAGGATGACAAAAGTAATGCTGCTTTATTGATACAATTCCATAAAAGAAAAGCTTCTAATAAGAAGAAAGTAGCAACACAAACTGCAAACTCTCTTCTAATATCTGTTTGCACATGTATGTTCGGGGGTTTTTTTTCCCAAAAACAAAGGAACATTTATCATGTAGCTTTTGAATGTATAGCCCTTTTTTTGGTCTGTTTCTTTGAGCTTAGGTTTAGGATACTGTGTGCATCACCTCTAGTTTCAGAATTTTTCTTTTACCTCTGCTTTGCAGCTTCACACCAGTATTTTGCATAGTCCTTTAGCAAAGGTTGACTTCCCATGATATTGAAATATAATGGTGTGTTACAGAGGAAATGTCAAATAATTCTTCTTCCTTTTTTATCATTTTTTTATTTTATTGTTATTATTTTTGCCTTGTGGTTTTCATATGTATTCCTTTAATCTTGGTGCAAATAAAATGCAGGGGTCAGATTTTAATTTAAAGTTGTAAAGTTGAAGTCAGCACACCTGAGGCTGTAGTCAACAAGCCAGAATCAGAAATAAGCAAACAGGCCTGCTATCTTGCAAAAAGCTCTGAGCATCAGAAAAGCTACAATGGATTTATAGTATTTAGCTAAATTGACTGTCAATATTTGTAAGTCATGTACACCAAAATACTGCTGCCCATGAGTTGATAAAGCCAAAACGAAAGTCAGATATTTAGGAAAAAGCTGGAAAATCTTGGGCTTTAGAGAGTGAATTACCACCTTGGTGAATTTAATTCAGTCCCTTGCCCTGCTAGTAAGCTGTTGGCAATGGTGGGCAAATTCCACACCAACACTTTCACAGGTGGTCACTGACTGTTTTCTTCAGATTTTGAGCACCCAGCTCAAGATACCTAAGGTCTGACTTTCACAAGTGCTGATCTCTGAGAAAGGCAGCTGAGTCAATAGAAGCTGTGCTGTGAAATTATACCATGCTATAAAATGTTAAATACTCCAAGAAATCGGGTCCAAGTCATCTCCTGTTAGGTACTCAGTTGCTGGTAATTGGTTATTCCCATTTTTGAAACAGGAATAATGTTATGCCTTACACTGGTAGATGCTGGAAGATAAATTCAGCCATGCTTATAAAATATCCAGACCTGTGACAATAAGCACCTCACAGTGGAATTATTAATTCATCATTTTTCTCAGAGCTTGACTAACATATGGTTAAAACCAGGAAGAATGCTCCCACACTGGGTACCTGTGCACTGCACAAAAAATCAAATAATCCTAGTGTCCAGCAAGGCTCTTGCACAGAGTTGATGCCTAACTGTGAGTGGAAGGATGACTCCATTTCATACCAACTAAAATTGGATTTTTTAATATTTTGCTGCTATTAAGTGATTTTTTAAACGAGAATCTAAACATTTTAAACTGAGATTTTACAGTCTAGTTCTATTTACAAGACTGTGATTATAACAAATCTGATATTAACTGGAGGTGGTTTTTTGTTTCAAGTTTGTCATAAGAGATGTGAGGTATTTTTTTTGCCTATGCTCTAAACGGAGAAAATCCTGTTTGAAAATTTGTACATGGTGATAGTTGTTTGATATAAAACTCTTAGCATGGTAAAGGATATCTAGGATCTGGTGTTACAATGCCAAGTATTCAGTGATGCTGTTTGGTGATTATACTGGCTTAAAATATTTTCTTCTTCCCTCTTGTTCCACCCTTGGCTGACCTGTCCATGTCTGCACAGGGATGCAGTGTCTCTCCCAATGATTGCACCAGTGCAACTAAGTGTTGGAGCAGGTTCTCTGTGAGGCAAAATTGAACTAGGCCTGCTGAAAACAAAACAGACACCCTTTTTCAGACACAATTTCCTTGCTCAAAGAAATTAAGTCCAAACTATTGAAAACCAGCATCTTTTAGACTGGGTCTGTTAGTGTGTTCTATACTCATGTTTACTGCATTTGAATGAACACTTTTGGTAATACTGATACAGTCTCACATTTTCAAATCAGTCCCTGTGCTGCAGGTTATTCATATTGCATTCTTTTGCTGTAAGTAGCTAGTTTCTGTATCAATGGCAAAGCTCCAATTAACTTGTAGGGGCAAGATCTTTCCTGAATTTTTGAAAGGCTTCACGATCAGTAATTTATTTTCTTCCATCTTACTGAGTCCCACTGTAATCAAAAGGAATTTTGATTTCACAAAACTTTGGTGCAGGCTGGACACCTAATTGCATTTTTACCAATGATGCGTTTATATTTCAAATAACACATAGTTAATTTTCCAATTTTTCTCCATGACTCTCTTAAATGATTCATAAAGTGTAATAAAAAGAATACTGCAGAATTTCCTTTTCTAAGTATACCAAAAAAATACAAATTACCTTCTCCAATTATTTTCCACATGTACTAGAAAGTCTCATGCATCCTGACTGGTTTTAGTAATAAATACACAGTTTTTGTTATCTTATCAAATATATCTTTTGCTAAAACAAGGGCAGATGAAAAACCCAAACCATCAGTGTGTTCAAATACAAACTCTGCAAGCCACTTCTTCAGTAATAGCACTTTTGTTAAGCCTTATTTTAACTCACCATGTATGTCAGATCACAGCTTCCTCTTTCATATCTAAAGGCTAAGTATTATTTTCCAATTATAATAAGAATTTCTATGGGACAACAGTCATATCTGTGTACCCATAAATAATTTGGATCTCAAATAGGTTCATGCCAATAAAAAAGAAAAGGCAATTTTTAGGATAAACGTGAAGATATTTTGGAGGTCTTTATTTTTTGGAGAAGCTAATGACAAATGAATTGCCATTTTCCCCATTTAAGTTAAAGAAATGTCTGTCAAAACTGTTCTTGCTGAAAGAAAACCGTTTTCCATTATAAATGGCATCTTAGATTTCGCCATCTGAAAAAAACGCAACAGTCTTTTGAAGACTCAAAGAGAGTACTTCAAGAATACAGTGAATACATGTGCAGACTTCTTGTGTTGTCATGGATTGAGAGTGACCAGTTACAGAGGAAATAAAGTTCTTGTAGATTCTTCAAATGCTTAAAGGCAACACATAAAATACACGTTTCTTCACCATAGAATCAGTGACCATGACCAGTAGTCATTAGTAGGGTCTGATTTTTTTAGATGCACATGCATGCACAAATCTCTGCTGCTGTAATGAACTGTGTACATGGAAACAAATTTTGCAGGAGTAAACTGTTCTGCCTGAATGATTGAAATTCAGCGTATTAATAAATACATAAAAACTGGTCCTTATAACATGAGGTATGCAGGAACTCTAGCTCCTGTTGGTTCAGCTAGCTCTGCCTGAAGAGCAGAGCTGTTAATAACCACTTGTGCTCAAACTTGACTCCAGCTGTCATTCACTGGAGCCCTGTGCATTCGTTCGAGGAATTCAGGTTCTGATTAATGTACACAATTAAAATAAGTATACGTTCCGTATTTTGGTACTTATACCATAGTGTGGGGGGCAATTTTAGACCTAGTTTAACCACGTCTAAATTAATGCTCAAGTCCCTTATCTTTTCTCTGAATTGGCCCAAACAGCTGGAACCATGGAGGATTTCTTTATTGAATCTGCACATTTAGGCTGCTGCTTCAGCAGCCGAGAGGCTAATTTCTGGCTTGATGCTGGCCAAAGTGTGGTTAACCTCACAGAAATGAAACATTCCAGCAACAAGAATTCTTTTTTACCCACTGTTGCCTTCAACCAAATGCTAACATTTTACTTTGGAGAGCACAGTATTATTCAAGCTGTCTTGCAATGCTCAAAATGTTTGTACCATTACAAACCGATGACAAACTGATTTGTTCATTACATCTTAAATGTAACTGCCAAATATTCTATCCTCAACTTAAATGCTGTGCATTGAGGATAAACTAATCCAGCCTGTGTGTATAGGTAGGCAGCCAGAAATGAGAACAAAAATCTGGCTTCATTCTGAGCAAAACATTCTGTTGTGTTTTCTTTTTTAAACTCTCTGTGACGAGAAAAATGCTTTTTCTGAATGACTGAGGTCTTTCAGAGTGCCCAGAGATACATCTCTGCCAAGGCTTTTAGAGATGGTGTTGGAAAGGTGCAGAGTGGGCCATCCTGGGAAATGGTCTGGGAAAAGGCAATGCAGTTCCAGGAGGCACAAAAGGGACATTGATTCTCTTCTCCTTCTCAGAGGTGGTCTGTGATTTCTTTCCACCTTAGTCAGCTTTGAAAATACCAAACCATCCCCTGTGCTAACATAAGCAAGGTAAGAGAGCCTGAGCAGTAGAAATACCTGGGCTGAGAGGGGACCACGGGGGGAGAAAAAAAGCCTGTGTTATATTTACCCTTTGTCTTCTATACCATTCTCTCTTACCTGATTAAAGGCTTTAATGACTTTTCCCAAAGCAAAAGGGTTGCCTTATTGGCAGTCCTTGAGAAGCATTCTTTACTAGTATTTCCTGTAGCACACACTATCTTATATACATCATTTATTTCCTGCTCTTATAATAGGAAGATCAATTTATGTGGATTGGAGTTTGATCTTTTTTGTGGGAATGTTTGTTTTTTTTGTAGCTAACCTTGCAAGGCATTTCAAACATTTCATCTTTTCACCCAGGAAAAACAACTTCATTCAGCAATTCCCAGACTCCTTTGAACTTTGCACAGGAAACCACCTGGAAATGTATGATAAAATACACAGTTAAAGCAGTGGAAAAAGCAAAGCACATCATGCAGCCTAATATAGCCTAGTACAAACAGAATATTCCATCCATGGAGAATAAATATGCCTTTTTTCTTAGGGCGTTATGCTCAGTTTAGACACACCTACTCGTGATTTCACATTTCTCTAGTGAGAAACCATATGAAACTGCTTTGTCTTATTGTGTACCAAGTCACATAGATCTGTTGCTTATTTAATAATGTGCATGCATTTATGTGTTGAAATTAAACTGGAGAATGCTGAAATCTAGCAGGGTTCTGACTTACAAAACTTGTGGTAAGAGTTACCATTTGGGCACTCTCTGCTCTGTGCTGGTTTTAACTTCTGCGTGTGATGCCAGTCACCCTACTTTCACAGGTTGTCCCACAGGCTGGAGAGTCACCCTATTCAGGCTCTTCTGGGAACGTTTTGTGTTAGTAATGTGTCAGGCTCAAACAGCAAAAATCCCACTGGAGATGGGCTCTGTCTCAGCCATAAGGAACATGATGACTGTTTTTGAAAGTGTTTACTCTTGTTCAACACATAAAAATTTACCTGAGAAGGTAAAAAGTGTGGTCAGGTATCCCTCTGTATTAGGGCTATCTAAACACTGGGCACACACACGTAGTTTTCACAGTTGAACTTCTGTGCTGGGGCCATGTTAAGAGACCAGCAAAAAGGTGTTGCTCAGACAAAATGTGCTGCAGCATCTGAATGCCAACTGTTCAGAGGCCCCAGGGGCTGCCAGCAGCAGCACCTCTGGGTCACCCTGGCTCCCAGCTGCTCACTGAGCCCACACTCTCCCAGACTGCAGGCAAAGAACTCCTGGAGAACCACTGCTCTTGCCACCCATGAACCCTTCTCTCCTCTCTGAGGTATGTGGTACGTGTTTTGTGGCTTTCAGCTGTGTGAGGGTTTGGTATGTATTTTATAGGCTCACTAGAGGGTTGGGTTTCCTTGAGCTATAATCCAGTTATATGCCGTTTCTTGAAAGTGTCTTCCTTCTGGAACATGCCAGGTTTATCACCACATGCTTTTCCAGATCTGCTGCTTATGTAAATAACACCCAAATGCAACACATCTGAATGTCAACGGAAGGGATGGGGCCCCCTTACAGCAGCCTTGGCACTGAATGCCAGCCCTGACAACCCTCCATCCAGATGACCCAAAATCTGGCAGCTGCTTCGCTGAATGCTGCTCTGAGCTGAAGCATCTGCTTTGGCTGCGCTAGCAGTGAAAGTTTTCACAGCTGCCAGACTGGGCTCCATTTACTCTGATTTTACATGCTTTTTAGGAGCTGGCCTAGCTTGCAACAGCACATAACTTTAACATTAGACTTATAAAATGAGCCTTTGATGCTTTGGAGCTCCATGTGTACACTCTCCCCCAACAAGGAAGAGCTGAACAGGAAGCACAGGCTCATGGGCAATGCTGCTGACGGAGTAATATTAGTTGCTCTGTCCATTTCATCATGTTTCTGAATGGAAGAAACAAAGCATTGAGAGTCACAATGGAGAACTGAGGCAGAGGATATGTGTCCCACATTAAAAACTGAGCTAAGTCTTACTCTCCTAAAGGCAGAGACACTTGCACATATGTCGGTTTGTTGTGCTCAGAGCAATTGACAGTTACCAGACAGAATATGAACAGGCTACTTATATTTCTGTAGGGCAGAACTTTCATGGTGAATGCAGAAATATGACTTTTGAGTAATTTCAGAGCTAATAGTACAATGCTTTTATTTTTTGTGATAGTTAATGTTAAAGTGGTCAGAAAAGATGCCATGACTAATTGTGTGTTCACCATCTGTTAGCAATATCTCCATGTGAATTAATTAGCAAGGGCCTGAGAGTCCTCTGTTTACAGTCTTCCATGAAAGTAATACTGATTGGAACTGACAACAGTATTGAATTGCTTCCCCTTCTAATATGGCCACTTTGACAAAAGATTATCCCTGCCACCTGTCTCCTTGGCTGGTGCATATTTTCTCAAGTATTCCTCTTCTGAGCTGTCACTTAATAAATACAATAACATTTTATCAGTTTAATTTTTTATTGATATTAAAGAACATTCAAAGATGGTTGTCACTACTGCCAGTGCCCTACCCTGAGACTACTATTCTTTAAGAAGAGAAGATACAAAACATTTTCTGCTAGATCTAAATGTTCTTGCCAACCTATTCTGAAGGGATCTCCTACGCTGAAGCTGCTTGTTGCTTTATCTGTCAGGCAAACAGCAAAACATTCAGTGCTGAAGCTGCTTTGAGTAGACACCTCCTGGTTTCTGGATGAGCCTGTTGCTCTGAATAGTTTTAACATGTGAGCACTTGCAGTCCTGAATCTGATGTTCTGTAAATATCCTGTGATACTGATTTGCAGCATACTCTGGCAAATGCTGCTGCAATATATTTCCAGAAAATGAAAAAAGGTCAAAACCACAAACAACACAGGTTCATTCACCCTCCCAACACCTTTTTCCCAAACTTCCTTCAGCTGAAATCTTTAGATGGCTTTCAGCAAATAGTTTTTAAGTATTCCTTCACCTCTAATCAGATGGCAAAAGTGTTTGTTTTATTTAATCACAGTTGTGAAAATGAGCCTTTTTTTTTTTTCTTATCTTCCTTTTTTCATAAGGACCCCTTTGATTTGCCTCTCTTCGTGACCCCATGAAATTTGGCTAGTGATGAAAAGACCAGATGAGCACCACCAAAAACTTTCAGAATATTCAGAGTTCAGCTCAGAGGGCTGGCAGATCTTTAGAGCCACTATTCAACTCGTATCCAGAAATCATGCTAGTTTCAGTATGTTCAGTTACCTATACTGTTTAAAGAACCACAATCAATCTGAGTAGCTGGGCGTTCCTACCTATCTTGGGTGGGAAATCAGTATGGACACACCTAACAATACGGAGTTCAGGAGGAAGACCATTTGTTTTTGAAAAGACTGACTTCTGAAAACTGCTTTTGCAGGAGAGATAGCAGTCCTGAATGAAGTCTAGGAGGAGAGGAAGGCTGGGAAGAACTGTTAACATGAAAAGTCTACCTTCTCAGTGCTCTCTGCAGGAGGCACCTGGTTTGGGGTCCCAGCTGAGTTGCTGCTTAATAGCTCATTTGGGTGCCAAAAACCTGTTTCATGACCTTCTTGGCTTATGCACTGCAAAAGCAGTGGAACATTTTTGCTACACTGAGCCTTTAGTCTTTAAATCACTGCTTTCTGGATGAAAAACCAAGAAAATTGAGAGCTATGTCAAAATGCTAAAACTTCAGTGTTCACTCAGACACAATTTTGTCCTGGATCTCAATGGCTGGCTCCAAAGTTTCCTGATGTATACACTAGCTAATAGTTGCCCTTTTGTATGAACAGTAATCTGCCATGTCCTCTGAGCATCATGGATGAGCTCGTGTTCCATCAAGCACATCTCCAAGAACTGCTTTAAGCTCAGCTAATGAATCTTGTGTTACTTCTAACATTAATACTTAGGAGATTTAAAAACATTCTCTAAATGGAACTCACCCAATCTGCAGCTGGAAAAACTAGGACATATTATTCTTCTGGAAAAGTAATAAAAACTTTGGACACATTTCAGCTATATTTCTGTGCAGGATAGATCAACTGTTCTGTGCTCAAAGAATTCTAGAAATGTGCATGAAGTAATTCCTGATAAGAGGAGCATAAACTACTTATTTTGGTAAACAACTGATTGCTTACAGACCAGATCAGTGACCTGTGATTCACTGCATCTATATGCCCAAGACACATTCTAATAGTAAATCCTTTTCCACTTTCCTCTATTGTTTTTTCCCCATTCCTTCTAAATGCTCTGAAGATAAGATTCAGTACAACAAATGATGAGGACAGGGATGTCTCCTGGTCCTGTGGGGGAGAAAAAGAAATGCACATGGAGGATTGGATCATCCCATAAATTTATCAGACAGTTGAAAATGACCTCGCCAGGATGATCAGTAGCAGGAAGGTGCTGAACTAATGTTTGCAGGCTCTTTTACCAACATTTTGTATATTATTTTGTATGTTATTTCCCACTGAAGTTATACCTATAGAAGGGTAACTGCACTGCAGTTTTTTAACAATTTCATATTGATTTGTGGGTTAAAAATTTGTAATTAGTCAGACAAAATATGTTATCAATTTAGCTTTATTTCCCAGCTGTGCTCATCTGTCATTTTTAATTATTATTTTCAGGATCCTGGTGATGATGTCATCCCCCTAAATTTCCCAAAAGCTCCCCAGTGTTCATTCCAAATGATTGATGAAGGTATGAAAACTATGAGTGCTTCCAAATCAAATATGTGTATAAAGGTAAGCAGTGCACAGGAAAAGATGATTAAAATAAAGAATTGTGTGTTTCCTTGAAATTCACCAGCCCATTGATACTTCAGCAGTTCAGATCTCAGTGGAACTTTTGTGCAATCCACTGAATACTTTTTCTATGAGGGAAAAATACCTAGGCAAACTTGACTGTTAAACCTATTTGAATTTTATTTTATGGCTGTGGGTTTCACATACTTGTGACATTAGAAAGACAAAAATGGGCTCTGTGCTAAAGTGATAGGTCTGGCAAATCCATACATCAATTGTCTTGAAAACTGTGGGTCTTGAGACTTACTTCATTTAAAATGTGGGAGTTTAATGAAGAAAATTTAATAAATTGATAAGCCGAATTTTTGGCTTGCATTAGAAAGCTAAAAGGTAAGGTCTTGCAACACTGTGTTAATAAGCACTCAGGAGTCAGATTTGTCAGGACAGAATGTGCAGCACTTTTTATTAACTGAATGAGCGTTGTGTTTAGCTGGGCTTTGCCAAGGCTTTGGAAATGTCTAATTCATGAGGAAGTAGGCTCAGATGCTTAACTACCAGAGTAGTATAGTATTTTCCTTTCTAATGCCACATTGAGTTAAAAGCTGTCATTCCCATGCTAAACTTTGTGTCTATCCCCTCAGTGTGTTAAGTTCCAATGAAGCAAAATTGTTTACGTCACAATAAGAATGGAGAACCTGGAAATTATCCTTTCGAAAAAAGGTGAAACACCAGATCGCTCCACAATTTCTATCAAACGCAGCATACAATTAGTCTATATGAAATGCATAATTTCACAGTAGGAGTTTATATCCCAATTTATTAATACATCATCATGCTCATCAACAAGGTCAGCAAAGGCAGGGTCCAGGAAAAACCTTGAGTGGTAAAACCATCATATTTTTTAGAACCAGAGGGTCTAAGTCCAAAACTATGACTCAAAAAGGCCTGTTCAGCTGCTATCCAGAAATAAGACAAGTTCAGTTCTGTGTGTGTCTGGAGAGGGATTAATCATATTGATGCCTATATTGTGTATAACTACATCCAAGCCACATTATCTTCAGCCAGTGGAAAGAAACAACGTTGTTTCAGGGAATGATTAATTTCCTAAAGTAGGTGCTAAAATAAGTAAATGATACACTAAAAAAAAAACCCAATGGAATCAGGTATATACAGTAGGTAATTTATCATCTTAAAGTACTGAATGCCTAAAAATGTCTATTTCTGTGCAGTAGTCTTCAGGAATCTTGAGAGATTATTTCAGTAAAAATGTCACCGGTCCCTAGAATTTTGTGCAGGTCTGAACAGGCCAGATTAGTTAAATAATGTCCCCAGTCAGCCCAAATGACAACCGAAAACAGCTTTTGTTCCACTGAAATCTCTAAAGGAGCCTTATCTTGTAGGTGTTTCCAGAGGCTCATGCAGCAAAATGTCCCTCACAGAAATGCTATTGTGGTCGCTTTCTCTTGAGATGGTAATTATGATGGTATGTGGTGTTTGTGTATGAATGCTGTGGTGACAGTGCCTGCCCAGATTGAGGGACACATGGCTTTTATGTTTTCCTTATAGTTAGGGGTCCAAACTCACATCTTTTCACCTCTAAGTGTGCCTAAGCACAAAGCCATGGGAAAATGAGTGGCAAATAGTTTTCTTAATGACATTGAGTGTTTTTTCAAAGCAAAGGAATTAGAGAGCCGATGATCCAGACAGTATGAAAAGAGAAAGAGCATGCCTGTGTAGCCCATCACTCAGGTTGCTTAGCCATCAGGTTGAAGACCTAGTTTCCAGTCCCTATTGAAAGCAATGTTTATTATTTTTATGGTCACTGATCAAAATGTGCAAAGAGGCATTGGAGCAGAGATCTGTCATTCAGGGTGGACTTTGTAACCACAAGCTCTTTTTTGCAGGAGTACTTTTTAGTGTTTCATAAACACCACTTAAAGAGTCAATAGCAAAACAGAGGCCCAGGCCCTTTTCAAATGCAGCCACCTCCTGCTTATGTGGGCTGAAAGCAGGAGAGCTGAAGAGGTATCAGTTGTGCTTTGTTTAGGAGTCGTGTTTGCTGGGTTAGCCTTTGCGCATGGCCAAATGCCTGCCCAGCTGCTCACTCACTCCCACCCCAGCGGGACAGGGGGAGAAAACAGGTTGAGAGAGCAGGTGGCTGAACACAGGCAGGGAGCTCCTGCGATCGAAGCACCTCCTCCCTGCCTCCTGCCCTCCCCTCAGGGCTCACAGGGCTCCTTGTCACACTTTTCCAGCTGCCGGGCAGTGTTTTGCCCTTTCTGACACAGGCTTTATCTATGGCTGAGGGGCTGAGCCAGGCCTTGGGTGAAGCTGTGGAACCAGCTGGAACTGGCTGTGTCCTGTCCCCTGCCAGCACCTGGGCCCCACGCCCAGTGGGTGCACCATGGAAGATGTTTTTATATTTTATGGTTTTACCTCTCCAGACGTGGCAGGGTTGTCTTCTCCAGATGGGTCTCTACAGACTACAGGCACTTGTGCAAATAACGTCTGACATCCTGTTTAAAATTTCTGTGAAAATGACAAGAGTGCTTCTGAAATGCACAGCAAATGTAAAAGCTACGAAGCCAGAGGATTGTTTGGAGTTCTCTTCATGTAAATATGAAGTGATTCTACTGTCTTTACAGGAGTCTGTCCATTAACCAGAGCTAGAAGTCTGTCCTACTGAAATACCTTCGTGATGGCTTGTTTAATACAGCAGTAAATGAGTGTAAATTGTAGCCCAGAGGACCAATCTGGATTATCCTCCGGTTGTCCTGTTCAGTATCTTCTTTATTTTCTACTAAATAACTACATGATAAATAATTAGGCAGCAACAGAATTTGTCTCAGCTTTTTACTCAGCAAGGGTTAGGGCAGCAGACCTGCCAATGCGCCTCATCATCTTCTACCGAACATGACTAGTACCAGTTGCAGCACCAACAAATGCTCCAAACCTACAGACTATCATGGGAGCCCCAGCCAAGCAATCATCTTACAGACTTTTTGCATTATTTTTGAACAAGATGGAGAATATGATCCTTAGAATTTAGGTCAAGGAGTTGAAATGTGGACAATTTGATCTGATTTTATTTTCGTCCTAAGTTCCAACATAGTGTTTGCAGGAGAGAAGGATTACCTAAGTGGAGACCTGAAGGTGATTTCCATTTCCCCTCTCCCCCTCACGCATGTGTGACTTTTGGCAAACCAGCGTCTTGTGAAATCCAAACATTCACCTGCAGGTAGAAACCAGACTGTGTGTGTGCCACCAGCCATCCGTCTGTGTTACAGACCACGAAGTCCAGCTGCGTGGGTAAGTATTAGATCAAACATGTCGCTGCATTAGAAAATATGGTCCATGCTAATAAATAAGTAGCTTCCTGTTGCCCTGTCTGATCTGTGCAAGCGGAGGGAAGTCACACCTAGGTGTGATCAAGGACAGGTTTGAGCAATTATTACTAAGCAGTGTATATCACACAGCACATAGGTACTATGGTCTCACAGGAAGACTGCGGTGTTCACAGTGCTTGCCTTCCTAACATGGCCTGATTTAATCCTATATAAATGTCTGCATAAATTGTGTAAAATAAGAAAGTATATGCTGAAATCATTTTTCATTCAAAGATCATAGGAAAACCCCGGGAAAATAAAAAAGAAATTTTAAGATTAATAGGTATGTGATCATCCTGATTTGTACAAGTATTTGCAGACACACAGAAAGGAAGCTTTTCCTCCTGTTATATCAGAGTGACAAAGCTAATGGAGATGCTGGGTAAATTGTTTTTTAAAAGCAAATTAACAAACCTGAAAATGTGCCAGGATCATAAGTATGGAAACAGTGACTGAAATGGGCTTCAGTGGTTCGTGTGTTCCTGTGTTTTGTGTTTGATGAGCTGGAATAGTCTAGTGACAAGCTTCCTATCAGGACCAGTGATGGAGGCAGTGAACTGTTGCAGAATACAAATGTTGGCTTTGTGAATGAGACCATATTTTTCTAAGCTATGATAATTCAACAGAAAGGACACAATCAAAACTAATTGGGGCTTAAATACTGGGTAGAACAGTGTGACAAAGCAAAGATACTGGAGCCTGTAAGTTCTGGACCAGTCTCTGAGAGGAAGAAGACAAGTTAAAGGAAAAAGGCGTGCTCCCCTCTGCTGCCTTAGATGGGAAGAATATGGGGGAGCCATACCCCAGACATCTCAGTTGATTTTGGTTTTCTGATAATTGCTGGACAAAAACTTTTTCTGAAGGATAATATTTAGACCTCTACTGTGTTTCTTGCCTGACAGTAGCTGTACAGGTACTCACCTGCAATGCCAGACTGTAGTGGTTGAATACTTTCTAACAAAGAATCTGGAGGAAAACGGAACATGCAAAGAAGGTAGATTTGCTGAGTAATTTATTCACTGAACTATTCACACAGTTTTACTAACAGTCATCTGGAAAAACTTAGCAAATGAAGGAGAATGACTGAAGTGAGTAATAAATATAAATCAATCGAAGAGAAATGTAGGGTTACTTGTTGGTTGTGGAGTAGGATGGGATTGATTGAGAGATACAGCAAAAAAAAAAAACAAACACCAGAATAGTAGAATAAGATAAACAAAGAAGGGGTGGCACTTCTGGCTACACGGTGTTTTCCTATTCCAAAATATGTTATGTCTGCACTGGTGGCAGTTCATTCAGTAACGTTTTGCTGATTGTTACAATTTTATACACACGGTGTGAAACTGAAAGAATGGACTATGTTACTCTGCTTTGCCTTGAGATTGACTGCTTTAATTTAGAAGTCAATAAACACCATGCATGCTCACAGCATCCCAACCCAGAGCTATTGGAAATTGGCACACTTGAACTTCCTCCCACTGGGAAACCAAGGCTTGGCTTTCAGATTTCATTTTTTTATGTCCTTATGAGTTCAATTTTATTAAAACAAAATATGCAATTTTTCCCCCCAGTTGGTCACTGAAAGCTGCTTTTGTTAAGGGAAAACTAATGTTAAAAGCAAGGTTGCTTTCCATTATGAAGGCAAGTGCAGCTTTGTGATTAGTGCTGAAAATATGTTAATTAAAATGCTGGTTTTACTTTATCTTGAGTGTCACATTACTCTTATCTCCAGCTCATGCAAGCTCTTGACTTGGGCATTTGGCCATCTTTTGTTTTTCATTTTATTATTTCCACTTAAATATTTACAGCTTGAACTCAAGCCCATGACACTCCATGGTAACACTCCTGTGGAGTCTCAGAGATTTTCTAGCCTTGGAGTAGAGCCTTGCTCTTAAAATGAAAAAAAAAATATTAAAGAAATGAGCTTGTGGGTTAGTATGATTGTTATCTTCCAGAGATCTACACACAACATTATAAATAGGAGTCTCTTAGCTGCCAGCTTGATAAATGCATGTCACTGAGGTTACATGGCATTCTATCCCCTTAGTCAACTTTAACTACAATAAAGCTCCTGCAGGCCAAAAAATGCCCTCTGACACCTGTGTAAGCTCTGGAGTATAATGGATTGAAATCTAGTAAAAAGTTCCTTCTAATGTTTTGCAAGAAGGAATATAACCCGTCTTACTGATTCTGCATGGCTGAGAGGAACTAGGAGTCGTAAGAACATCTTGGTTACTACAGTTGGCAAGTGCAACCCAAGAAGAATATAAATGAGTAAGTTTTGAGTCACTTTGACCTTTCACATTCTTTCATGCCATTGGGCCATGTTTATCTCTAAAATAATTTTACTAACAGACACACATGCTAATAGCATTGCTATCTTCAGAAAATATCATTGGAGACCAGAGTATTCTAGCACTGTGCTGCTTTTTGCATCTGTGGGATTTTTTTTCGGGAGGAAGCCTGATATTAAAATACAGAGGGAAACAAATTATTAAAAAGTAAGCATTAAGTCAGACAGTAGCACTAGCTTCAGTGTAATTTTTTACAAGGAAAGTATCAAACTTAGCTGTTAAGCTACAAAACATGAGTACTATTTCTGTCTTTTAAACATAAATTGGCTGAAAATATTTGCAAAAAAAGCAAGGCCAAGAAGGCCCATGGATCATTCATTCTAGCTTTTATGTTCTAGTTTAATAACAGGTTGCTAAGAATGTAGACATATGAATGAATTTCATATTCAGAGGGAGGTACATTTTATTTAATTAGTTTTACTTCAGTGATTGTTGCATGGAGGTGCAACACACTATAGTGTTGATAAAGGACTGAAAATTATTTCCACTCCTTAGTCAGCAATCATGTCAAAAATCACAAGGTTAATTTTCCGCAAAAAATGTCCTGCCCGCTGACAACAGTTGTAGTTCAAACAAGAAACCAATACAGACATTAAATTATTAGATGTGTTTAATTAATCATATCTGTGATAAACTGTGTCCATCTCTAGTGGAAGGAGGCTGAGTTTAGCAATAGGTTCAGCATCAAGATTTCTTTGTGGTCTGACAGCACCTTCAGATGCCTCAAAATAGTCACAAGGGCCATGATAGATTGTAGGGCATTTTGAGAAGCTTCAGGCCACCAAAACTATGCTGGAGGTCACTTGGGTAAGGATAGCAGGAGGAATACAGAATACATTTGTCCATGTCCTATTTAAATCAGATACAGACTTTGGAAGAGAGACTACCTTTCTGTCTGATATTTCACAATAAGTTCAGTGTTCTTACAGGTACAGCTGGAACTCTTTGATTAGCACCACCATGCAAGTGATCAGTATAAAAATAATACAAATATTGGAAACACAGCATGTATGTGATGTTTAATCAGGTGTGATGACAGAAGATGGAAGGAATTTCATTCTATTACTAAGTAGATGAAAGCCTGCACTCCCAGTAAAAAAACTGTTTGGTTGAAGGTAACTTTGCTTTAAAACCCCCAAAGTAGATGAATTGGTTGGTTAGTGGTTTGTTGGCTATTTTTAAGAAGAGCTGTGCTGGAGAAATCAGAATGAACAAAAGTAGAGACAGGAGGATCTGGGATGGTTCTACTCAAACTATCCAACAATAATAAAAGGCTAGGAGGGATCAGAAGAATCAATAAATTACTTTACTTCTTTCTGTCTTGCCCCCTCTGTTTGTGGCTGCCACCTTCTCAGCTACTCTCTGAGTAACAGTAATTGGAGCCAGGGGATTGTTAGGTTCAATGCCGAAAACAGCTTTTAGCAGCTATAAATACCAATTAGCAGCTGACCCGTTAAAAACCTAAGGGGCATGTTAGGTTCTTTTGTTTTTGTAAAAGAAATGTTTTCTTACAAGAAATTCTTTATGTGTGTGTATATATATGTATATACACACACAAACACACACACATGCATATGAGTTTTTCATATATTTGTCTCTTTTGGTGACTGTGACTACTGTTGACGAATGAAGCATTTTTAGAATAGCCAGATAACTTGTCAGATATTTACCCCATTTGAGCCTGGAAACTATATTCCTATTCCAAGAGAAACTTGTCCTGAGAACATTGGCTAAACATACAGCATCAAGCAACAGACAACTGTGTCCGAGGTGCTCTACTCTATACATTTCTCCTCTGGGGGAAGATGAAAAAAAAAGTGCCACATAAGGGATATGAAGTCATATTAATGAGTATTGGAAGGCACTCAAAGACTACGGTAATTATCATGGTAGGAGGACCAATGCAACTAGTAAGTGACAAGGTTAAACTGGCTCTCTCAGCACAAAGGATGCCACAGACATTAAGATGCTTGTGTGATTTTAGTTACAAAGGCAAGCCTTGGCCCCATAGGAAAGGATTAAATAAAAAAAGTCCAGATCAAATTTTAGGGTGTTCTCTAGACCAATAGCCAGAGATGAATAGACATGTCCTGCTGTTGAAAGCCTATCTGGGTAATGTATTGGGGTACACACAGACTTCAGACAGAGGTCCCTGGGCAGCTGAGTTGTGATCACACTGACATGCTCAATCCGTGAAGCAGGCAGATGAAATCAGTGACTCCAGTCATTGCTCATGGCAGCTCAGCACATTCCCTGCTGACCTGGCTGAAAGAGTGCTTTTATGAAGCACAACTGATTAAAGAAACAAATGATGTAAAATGAAATGTCATCATGGATACAGAGTTTAGGGCTAAACAAACAACCGTGGACTGAAATAATTAGACTCTCTCTGCTCTGGAATCATTCAGTATTTTTAGAGGATTAAAATGCTTTCTCTACCCTTTGGTCTCCTGTACTTATTTGTATGTCAACATAAGTATTTGTCAGTGTTTTTCATGCTTCCTAAGTCAGGAAATCTGTAAATTCATCATCTGAAAGGACTGAGCCTTAATTCCTGAGCCTGCTACTCCTGGATCAAAGGTTTTGATATATTATTCCTAACTTTTTTTATTTGGAAAAATGTAGCAAATACCTCTAGCAGACAGCATGGACCTGATCCAGAATCCACTGAAGTTATTTAAAATACTCTGATCAAGTTCCATGAGTTTTGGTTCAGGTCCTGTGGCTCCAATCCAACACAGCACTTGAGCTCATATGTAATTGTTCAGGAGCTTAACTTAACATACAAGTATCAATGATTTACCAGGTTGACACATTGATATCAGCTGGTACAAGTAGACTGGCTCTGCATAACTGCTCAGATGGCATTCACTGAGCAATACACTAATTTGCAAGGTCTGAAATGTTTTTTTGCACATGGTGGGTTAGTAAGTAGCCTTTTGGCTACTAAATCCCAGTCTTTTCTACAATAAGCCATGAGATGTTGCCACAACAGCATAAGGTATCCTTGTAAGGAATGCTTCCTGTTGAGGGCTGGGGTACTAGAAAAAGCCATGAAAGTGAAGAAAAAGCAACAGGAAGGCAAAAGAGGGTTTGCAGTTAAGCTCTTAAAAAGTAACACAACTTTTAAAAGTGAGTACAATTTTTATGAGCAACTTTGTGGAGAGTTGCAAGATTTTGTTCTGTCAATTTGTAGCCTTGGCTGAGTTTTGCCTCTCTTGTTTTCCCTGTTGTGTTTTGATCTTGGCTGGGAATAAACTGTATTTAAGGATAAAAGGCCTTTTTGATACTTCCAGTAAACATTACCATAGTTGCCTCATTCAGTTGGCTTCATCCTGGCTCAAACCCGAACAACTGCAATGATCTATTGCCACATTCTGTGGGGTGTAAAGAAAGGAGATTGTAAACTCATGTTGAGCATCGCTGATCATCAAATAGTAATGAGAGATAATTACAATCTGCTGGGTGAATAGCTCACAGTCAGTGCTACATCTTCATTATATTTTCCTGTAAGAGTTTGCCATCAGAGCTCTGAAACAGCAGTCATTCATTCATACTTAGTCAGGAAGTCCCTCTGCAGTGTAATGCCTGCATCAGGGACTAGGGATGAACTCCAAACTGCCGGACTGTGATGACTCGTTAGGCACTGCAGGAGAGGTTTTCAAAACACAACCTACTGGGAAATATTAGACATCTGTTTCTCTTTAAATCTACCTGAAGGTGTCATTTCTGTTTCCTGATCAGACGAGTTTAACACAGAGAGCCTGGTGAGATTGCAACCAACGCTGATGCTCTGGTTTACATCAGCAGGTGCTAATCTCCAGGCTGCAGTTACAGCTGTGAGTCTTTCCAGGGGCAAGTATCACTAGCTATTTGCTAGATGCTGATAAACATGACCATTCTAGCCTATAGAGGATTGTAAAATATTTTGAGAACTTCAAGTTGGAGTGTTCTAGAAATGCAAGTTAATACCAATGGGAAGCAAGTAAATACATTGTTTTTTCTCTGTTTTTTCCTAGTTTTCAATGTAGCGGCGCAAGGGGCTAACCTCAATCTTCAGGCAATCTAATTGTTTTTAACAAGGTTATTCAAAAGGTGCATTTGATCATCTGCTGACAGTTTTTAGCCTTGAGAAAACTATTTCTGAGACAGAAGGCTTAAAAAAGTAATAGCAACATTTAATAGTATAATTACTTCATATTATTTTGCATTCTCTGACTCTGCTTAAATGAAACACATTGCATGCTGAAATAATCTTGTAGGGAGGATTACTCAAACAAGATAAAGTCCCTGCTGAATGTAATGTCAGTTCTTTTTATGCATGCTGAGTAACCTGCTGGGCTTTGGCAGCTTTAAGACTGAGCCATACCGTGCTCATATTGGAAGCATGCAAATGTCTGAGCTAGCAGTATGAAATGTGGCCGAACAGTTATTACCTCAGGAATGTTAATTATTACTTTTATGTGGATAAACTCTCTGGAGCTGCATTCATTTAAAATTCAACCACAAACACTGTGCACAAGTTTGATTCCATCTTAGAGTTATAATTTTTCTTTGTTTATATATTGGTAATGGTACCACGCTGGTGTCAACAGACTAAGACCTTATGAAGTGAATGTAGAAATAAATATTATTGTTAAAGAAAGGATGACTCATTAGCAGTCAAGCAAAATTGTACATTCCTCTAGCTGGTGTACACAGAAATAACATCAAAATGTTGAATAAAAGTGAATTAACATTAATGCAAGTACAATATTATTAACAAAAGGAAAGCCAACAGAGAGACAGAGTACAAAGCCTAAGCTGCAAAAGAGCACGTGCCAATCCAGCAGGTTCCCTTGAAGAAGAGTTGTAATTTCAGGTCCCACAGGCTTCAGCCTGACAGGTAGTTAATGCTTGCAGCTCTCATGGAGTCCCAGACATTTCCATAACAGGAAATGTGAGCGCTAATGAATCATTATATATATCAAGTTTTCAAACATGAATTTTATCTGGGTAGCTTAATGATTCAAGAGACACAGATGAAAAAAGGGGTAATTTTTTAAAATGCAGACTCAAATCTAGTACCTCATTTTTGTATATTGTGTGCTGTGTCTAGATGTGCTTTCAGCATGAGATGTTATTTCTTGTAGTTTACAAAAAGCTCTTTGCCCAGCTCTGGTATTTTGGAAGGCACTAGTGATGACTCTACTGAAAGTAAGCAAACTATGGGAAAAGGAGAAAGAGAAAAGGGAGCCAAGGAGAAAGACATACAGTTTGATATACATTTGTGGGAGTCCATAGAAGAGTTTCTTAAAACTATGGTATCAGCTTTAGATTTCCACACCAATCTCCAGGTCAGCTGCATGTATGTATATGCTCAACAAGAATTACTTCTGTCTCTATGCTGGAAAGAAACCTAGGACACCAAAATTAGAGAGAAAAAAAGCACAGATCAGTGCTAATGTGGCTGCATTAGACAGGACAATTCTGAACTTGGCCAAGAAGTTTGATTTCAGAAAGAACCCAGAACAGCACAGAAGCAAACATTTTTAAGTCTTATTTAAATGGGATCTAAAATAAAGGTGATAGTAATACTCCAAAATAACTACCAATTAGCTGATTAAACTCTAACGCTACTGGTAATCTATAACAGAAAGTCAAGTCCAAGCTTTTTAACAGGCATTTCAACAGCAAACTCCTTTCATGAATAGGTGAGCTGGGGTGTCTGACACACTCTGCAAAAACACCTACAGTGAAATGGTAATTCTGTGATGCTGTTTGAGGCACAAGATTACT
Source organism: Chaetura pelagica (assembly GCF_000747805.2). Lineage (NCBI taxonomy): Eukaryota > Metazoa > Chordata > Aves > Apodiformes > Apodidae > Chaetura > Chaetura pelagica. Next base: position 4,599,720 of record NW_009954543.1, read on the forward strand.
TGCAAAATGCAGTAACACCACACACACCTGTGCCCAATTTTATTCCTAATTTAATTTGCACTTTCTGTACTAGATCCCAGTGAAGGGAAGCATCACTCCTCAGGAAAGCTCTTCTACATGTTTGAAGTTCTGTGAAAATTTAAAACACATGTCATTGTTGTCCAGAATAGATCTGGTTTAATAGCCTGAGCTCCAGCCTTTTTTTCCACATGGGCCATGTTCAGAGCATTAAAGCAACTCTGTTATACCTATGAGTATTTTTGTAAAGCTGATTGAGAGGTCACAGCCTTGCTGCAGCACAGAATACGAGAGCACAGGCAGGTCATTAAAAATACATGTAGAGTAAGACCTTACTTAATGTACTAAAATCAGGCCTTAAGCATGAATTTGTGATAGCCATGTACTGAGGAATGATAAAATTTGTATCTGTATATATACTCATATATAGCTATAAGTACATACATAAATATATTTATACGTATATAATAATTGCAAATAAAGTCTGGGGTTTGTTTATTTTCTAAGTGATAAGAAAATATTAAGCCGTTGCTGCTTTTGTTGTAAATTAGAGGAAGAGGAAATAGTACCCTTTTAAGTTTTATCCTTAAAACATGAGCCAACCCTTGATGGGCTCTCTGGGCTTCTATTCCTTTACTTCTCAGAGATGCTGAAATACTCTGCTGAATCCTTTGTGGCTTGTGGTGTTGTTGTTTGGACTTCAGTACTTTCTTACATTTCTTTCTTATCCTCAGAGTGTAAGGTCCAATTTTGGCTTATTGAACTTAGGGACCAGCCTAGATCTTCAATTGATTTATCTTAAGGATGTCAGAGTCCCAGGGTTTAGCTGGATCCATACCCAAGTAGAAGTGGATAAAGTGGGATGGCCCTTTGCTGATATTATTGCCTCCGATCTGACAAATACATTTAGGTTAAACCTGAGACACCCATTAGTGAACTGTCATTGTGCTATCAAGACATTTCTGCCTATTTCTATTAAATAGATTAAAAGTAGCTGCATGGAGAAAACATATGGTGGAAAGGAGGAAAGAGTTTTATCTTCTCTCTTGTAGCAACCCTTTTTTTGTAGCAACCTGTTCTAGCTGTTGCAAGGCAAACACATTTTGCAAAACAAGTCTTTCGTTTGCCCTTTTGCAGTATTATGACAAAATATAAATTCCAGGAGAAGAAGGAGAGTTGTTTCAGCAGAGTTAAAAAGAGTAGTGTGGGATTCTCAGACAGGCATTTGCACATTCTCAGGTCAGGAATGTTCTTTCAGAAAGCAGCACGCTGTGAATGTGCAGCTGCAGGCTTGAGGGTCCTGAATAATCTACATTCAGAGACTGCAAAGTCATCAGTATTTATGGACTAGCAGGATTATTCCTGGCATGCAGCTACATCTGCCAGCTCTTCATTTACTCCACATCCTTTTCTCTGCAAATTTCAGTTTCCTTTTTTCCTGTGACTAGTAGGTTTGCACTTTGAAGCAGAACTCCCCAAGTGAAACGGAGAAGATTCTTCCTGAATCATACTGAGAAAGTATGTTAGCCATCCACGTTGAGAAATACCCACTGCAGCAGATGTTGTGTGAGAAACGGGAGCTGCCACTTAATACAGTTTCCCAGCCTCAGCTCTGCTTTGGTGGATGCAGCATGCTTGCTCTGACTTACTTGGTCAGAATTGCTTTAAAGCAAAAGGCTGCCATACCCTGTTTCAGCAGGGACTGCCATTTCGTCTTGAGGCAAAGCCTGTTGCAGGGCAGAAACATTGAAGTAGATGTATTCTCTCTCAAAAGCAGAGTCTATGACACAGCATTTGAGTAGACCTTACAGCACCAAGGCAGCACTTGATAATCATATCCAACGTGCCAGTACAGTTCATTTCACGTTGAGGCAATGAAGTAATTTTTAATTGTGCAAATACAGGAAAAAAAGAAAAATCGTTTTGAAGTGGCAAACTCTGCCACTCTTCAACAACCTTGTCTATTAATCCCAGTGGGCTTAAATAGCAAGTGAATAACGTTTATGTTATTGTTTTTTATTTTAAAATTACGATAATCAAGAATGGCAATGCATTACTGATCTTTACAAATGAAAAAAACGTAGCACTAGTGTTCCTACTTGCCTACATTTTCATTTCAAAGCTGTATAAATGTAATTTGAATCACAGGCTATCCAATTAGCACTGAAGCAGTACTGGAAAGCTTGTGCTGCACCAGTCATCTTTGATTCTGGAAATATTTACTTCACCTGACTGTATGTTTTTAACATTTTCCCATGAATATTCAGGTGACAGAATTCTACTAGCACAGGTCCTATAGATAAGGAGTCCTAATCTTGTATATTAATCTTTCACAAAACTGCGTATTCAATTAATTTATTTAAGTATTAACATGAAATGTCCTATCAACTAAAATGGCCTGTTCAAAACTAAAAATTACACCATTTATCCAAACACAACTTCTTAACTCTATATTCTGTGCTTCTGATTTTCTCTGTATGAGAAATGTCACTGTATGTAATGAGCAATACGTAATTTATTTAACAGAAATTATTCTGTACAAGTAATTTACTTGGCTTCTGAAAGTCATCGAAGTTTCATTAACATGAATTATTAATGAAACTTCTGAACAATGAAGAAGCAGAAAAGAAATTATATTTCCACATATTAATGTGTTAATTTTGATTTGGTGTTTTGGTTTTATTGTCTGTATGGTAGTATGGAGTAATTTAGCTTTTCATTCAGAAGACAAAAAAAAGCTGAAGGAAAGGCAATTTCTTAGTCTTCTCTGACAAATAAATCTCTGGATTTTAGTTATGATATATTGGATGTACATAGAGCATGGTACAACTTAAAATCCTTCTGTTCAGTTCATGTACATGATCCCACTTGAAATCTGTTTGAGTGGTGAGTTTATATGACAATCAGGAGGTTTTTCTTGTTACATCAAAAGGTGCAAATGCTATTTTTAAATTTTTCTTTTCTTATGGAATATTGTAACACAGTGTGCAGATGGCACATGAAACAAGCTGCAGTTTAGATAGGGTAACATGTTCTGTGTGAGTTGTTATTGTGGCCTGGAATACAGAGCTGATCTGTTGGATTTTGGAGCCCTGGCTGAGTGGCAGCTGGTAGAAGATGACAGCTGCCCCATCTGCCTACCTGGTATCTGAGGCATCATAGTAACAAGGAGCCCATTTGGGTGGCACCTTCAAAAATATTTATTTACTCTGCTCCCATTGACATGACACTGACAAGACTTTGAAGTCACTAGAAGTATTTGACTAATGCTATAGAATACTCTGGATCATTAATAATATTCCTACTGTATATAAATAATTCAAGTGATGTTAATCTCACAAAAATAAGAGTAATTTCTGACATGTTTTTGATAGGTGCTTCATTAAATATTGTAAAAGGCAGTCATCTGAAGAAACTTTGGACCTGCTCTCTGTTGAGAAAGATGATTGCAGTGTGCAGCTTCAGTGGTGGGCTGCTAATGCACTACACGTGTCAGGTAGGAAGGGGTGAAGAAAAGCAAAGCTTAAATTCCCAGGAGCAGGGGAATGAAATATACCATAAAAAGGACAAAGGGATAAACAGCATTGTCACAGGGGACCAAAGGAGAGGATTGGCAAGATGGGAGGTGACTCTGGAGCATGTGCAAGAGTGGTGCTTGGGAGGTGGAAGAGGAACGTGAAGTGCTGGAGGGCAGGGCAGGGAGTAGGAGACATCTGGGTGAACAGGTCATCATCACAAAGGGTTGGGCTAAGATCATACACATGGGCTGGGATCTAGACAGCATGACACTGTGCACTGCACTGCATTTGCTTTTAGTAAATATACCCTGATTCTATTTTTTTTTCATGTCAAGTATCTCGCTGGACATTCCCAGCAGCCTAAGCTTTCTTTAGATTTCCTCTGTTTAAATATCTGTGGCTGGACCAACACCCTGTACTGGGAAGCAGACACAGAAGTGCATGCACTCAGCCATCACTCCCCCACACTTGTCTGTTGTTATTTGTCTACCTTGAATATAAACTTGTAGTCTCTGCCTTTTCATTGTCTTCTCTCCAGATTCACTCACAGACCCTCCTGAGATGAAGTTGGTGGGTATGCATTGCCCTGGCCAGCCTTCCAGTGAGTGCAAAGGAAGCGAGTGTGCCAGCACCCTGGCTTTTCTGCCTCCACCCCAGCAGCAAATATCTCAAAGTTGGGGCATAGTCCTTAGTGCCTCAGCAGGTTTAGTAAGATCACAAGAGGAAGGGACTTCGAAGCATAGCCCAGCAGGGGAGGGGACTAGAGAGGATGCCTTCAGCCAGCAGCCTGTAGCTAGGGATCCTTCTGGTGCATGTGGACGCCATGGAGTCAAATCCTTTCTGACAGAAAAGGGAATGGGATTTTCCATAGCCTGGAAATGTGTCCTTGCCTTATCTGACTCTTCAATGAATCTGACTTCACTTCCTGGCTAGATTTGAATTTACCAAAACTGCAGGAAAAAAAAAAAAAACAAAAAAAAAACCACCAAAAGTGTAACTAAATCACTAGATACTCTTTAAAATGGGTAAATCTGGAGCAAGACTGAATGTCTGCACAGTGGAGGAATTCTTCTTTTAACTGAATCATCCTTTATTAGCTCAATGTTTGTGATATGAACTATGTGGTTTGATGACAAACTTTTCCTCTTCTCTGATCCCCTCAATGTGCCAAGTTCTCGCAATTACTGTTTTAAATTTTCTTTCCCTCTCTTAGTAAAGACTTAGAAGTGACAGAGCATCCAGACAGAAATCTGTTTAAACTCTCATTGCAATATCCTAAATGTCATTTATATCATCTGCTGTGCTGAGTGACAGATGACTACCAGGTAGAACAGCTCATGGTACAACAGTACCTGAGCATTACAAAAGACTTCAAGGCAGCTGCAACATAAATTCTTCCTTGCTTTGTTTCCTTGGTTTTACAGTTTTTAAAAAGATTTTACTGCAACACAGTATTCTGTGGTTAAAATAAATTTGTTTTTTTAAAGTAGCATTAAGAACTTTATATGATAGATGGTGGTAAGCAAGAGAGTATTTTAGAGGCTACATTAATGGTGTAAGAGTAGGGATTCCTGGGATCCTAATTCCATCTACTAAAGTTGTGTGGTAAAATTTATAAGGAAAGAAATTGCTTTCTGGCAATATTAAATGGATTTATCCCCAAAGTGTGTGGGATGCAATTTTATTTCCCACATACACAGAGGAATCTATGATAGAACAAGGTTTACAGAAGAGTAAGTTATAAGATAACTTCTAATGTTCTTTTCTGAGGTTGGTAGGAACTTCAGCAAAAGAAGCTGAAGATATATGTATTGAATCAGACCCCATTCTACCTAATTTTATACAATTTGTGGGCTATCCAGCCATTTTTACAGCTCAAAAGATAGTAAGAGACACAGCAGTGTGCTTTCAGATACATTCAGATCAATGTGGAAAAGTTTATTATCACCTCTCTGAATACTTTTAATTTATCTGTGAGAGGAAATTTTTGTTCCAGTATCCTTTCTCTTCATTCTGTCTTGTGGTTTGATGCCACAGTCAGCAGTTTCTCCATGAAATTCTACATACATTACAGTTTCTGGTTTACAAAACCCAAGCCTAGTGCCATCAGCTTCTTATGCATTCTTAGTGAGTCTCCAGGCCTTGGTTTTCATCAGCCTTTCCCGAGTCTTTCTATTTCATCCCCTTTTTACTCAAATCATGCCGCTCACACTGATTTTCATCAGCCCGCTTCCTACTTGAAGGCTTTTCATCAGTTTTGCTTCTTGATTTTGTTCCAGTAACCTTGTCTCTTTGTTTTTGTGGTGTCAACTGTCATGCTTTGATCTACAGCTTTTTCCCATTAGTAAAGTGTGTGCTTTGAAAAGGTTATAACTAGAAGGGGAAAGATACATGGCGAACCATATATTACAAATGCTCCTCAAGTATAATTTTGACATGTGGTATAGAAAGGAGGAGGAATTCTTTCCAGCATTATCATTCTCTTTTTCATGCTCATCTCATTCCAGATATGAGATCAGAATTTGACCGCTTTTCCATGTATAAATACTTACCTGAGATACAGAGATTCCCTGCTTGGCTTTAGATGTAAATCAGTTTACAGGCAGTGAGATGGAAACCTTATTTGTCCAAGGAATTTCTGTTGCATTTTGCTGTAGGATCTCTGACTCAATTCTTGGTCCTTCTGTACAGATTTTATACAACCTGGGAAATTGGTTAAATTGCATTTATGACTATTGTATGATAAATAAAGCAGGCATGCCTAATAATTTTTAGGAAAAGCATTAAGCAGTCAATGGCAATGCTCCTTCAATAGCTGGGGAGAGTTAATTGGACAGTTTCCAACCGAGTCCACGGAAAAATGTAGATCATATCAAGCAAGCATTAGCTGTGAGAGTATCCAAGGTTAGAGAGAGACTCATGTTTCATTTATCAACCAGGATTAAAGGCAGTGGAGAATGTTCATTTGAACTGTGCAAACATAAAACATATTAAAGGGCCAAGATGTAGAAAATGTCAACCACTGCTGTTCTGAGTCTATCCATCACAGTGAACTGGGAGTCATCACTGTATCCCGCAGTGACTCATGAGTGAAGCAAATGTTACATAAGCTTTTCTTTACCCATGGGGATTTCAATTAACTTTTGAAATAGAGATTCATTGTGTTGAATGTTGTGCTGATGTTGAAGACCTCCACAATGTTCTCATGCCCATAGACATTTTCAGATTGTTTAATCAGCCTTGTCTGGAAGGAGTAAGGCAATGGGGACTCTCAGATTTATACAGCTTTTGCCAAAGCTGTAGCTAGCAGCCCCCATATGATGGGCAACCCACCACAGTTAGCCTGATAGCCACTGATTGTAATCCAGTACCACATGGTGTGGAGAATGAACCCGGGCAGCTTTGTGGTGATGATAGTTTTATCCCTTTCTGCAATTAATGTGTCTCAGCCATCAGAATGGCCCTTGCTGGGGCCTTATGTTGTTGGCAACTTAAAATCTCACTCTATCGTATTCCCCAAAAGACTGTATCACTGCACACCAAGAGTTAGTAGGCTGGAAGGTGTTACTCATTCATCTGTTATGTTTCTCTAAGTTATCAGGGGAATAACTTGAGGACTTCCAAGAAGAAAGTTCTTGGTTGAAAATCTTGTAGCAGGCATGAGAGGCCTTAATGACTGATGGAAGTATTATTTTCTTATTAGATGCAAAAAAAATGGGTTACACATCTTGATGTAATATAGGGATGAAGCTCCGCTTTGCTGAACAAAATCCCCTTACACAATTTTTGAGGTAGTGTTGCTTGTAATGTACCAAACCTTAAGTGAAGTTTCTTAAAGGTACCCTCAGACACAAATGTGGCAGTACTTTTTCCTTTCCAGAGCCAAAAAAAATAAAAGAGAGCTTTGCTCTGCAAGTTCTAAACAGATAGTGAGATTGATCCCCTTTGCATGCCAACTTGACGGCACACTGAAGCAATGAAAACAAGAGGTAATTTTAACTCATGTCAGTCTTCACGTTGATCACCTTCACTGTCATTACTGGTCCCTGAATCATGACCTTGTGCACTTCCCATGTACTTCTTATCTCTTTTTACTCAACTGTTGTCCTTCTTATGCTCTTGGTTTGTCCTTCAGTCAGCTATCTCCTTCCTCCTCCTTTTCTGGTAGAACTTAAGGCATGAAGGGAATTGAGCAGCAAGATTCAGGTGCCAGCACTATAAACTAGCAGCTTTCTTGAATGTAACCTGTAAGTGTAGCAGTAGCATTAGAGAGCAACAAAGAAGAGAAGAAACAATGTGGATGTTTTGAACTAGCAGCCAAACAAAGTAGAGAAAAAATGGGTTTACAGTGGTGATGCATGTGAGCAGGAGCCTCTGCAGCACACAATCTGTTCAGCTGTAGAGGTATGCAAAGAAAACTCCACTGGATGCAGATACTGTAAATGAGTATTTATGTAAATGTAAATTTAACTGCACAGTTAAAGAAACTGTAAAATAGCTCTTTGCACCGTTAACTACAGTAAGGGGATTTATGAGTTGTTGTTTGTTGGGGCTTTTTATCCCAATCCTTCAAGTATTTACCAGTTGATTAATTTTAAGTGTAAAAATGATCCCATTAGTTTTAACTTTGAAGGTCAGAGCCTGATTTAGTCTACCCACAACATTTCCTTGTGAATTCCATTGTTGAAAGAGTTCCAATCTCCAAATGTTTAAAATAAATTTTGACTGTTGATTTTGGAAACAAGTTATTTTTGTTTGTCTGCTTCTCAAAAATCAGATAATGGAAATGTCACACCGAATGGTTTTCTGGGTAAACAGGTGGTTTAGACTGTTCAGATGTATAGCAATCTGGTTTTGAGCATTTTCTCTCTCCTCTTGTGCTGATTCCTCTGCCCTTTGAGGAGCATGATGATAGAAAGAAAACGTATATCCCCTACTATGGAATAAAAATGTACTTTTTAATGTATTCAACATATTTTTATGATGAAATGCTTGTAAGCAGAACGCTGAAATTGAGTATGGAAAGAGCAATGGCTTGCAGGCACATTCTAGCACTATGCTGCAATTGGTTTTGATTTGACAATGCCATTAAACAGTGGAAATTCTTCTTAGGGCTTGCAATGCAGTAGAAATAAATATTACAGGATTTCCTTTAAGTTGAGAAATAGCACTGGACAAATTGCTGGTGTTTTCCTGTTTTAGGATTGTCTGAGTATCTGTATCATAACACACTTGAGACAGGGATTTTTAAAGTTTTTTCCACAGGCTTCTCCCTCTTTTTAAAATCCAGTGGAATTTCATACCAATTTCAAAATATTCCATCTTCCAGCACAGCAAGGTATATAGGAAGTCTTGTAGGTTCAAATTCACTGTTCTAGCTCCCTGGTAAAAATTCCTACTGGAGGAAGGTTGGCAAGAAAATAATCTTTGGCTTCTTAAAAAAGGCATTCAATTGGAACTGCTGAAGTCTGCACAACTGCAACCAGGGTAGATTTCAAGGCTTAATAGTGGATGCTTTCCATACTGATTGGAGCACTCAAAAAGAACAGTGCATCAGAGAACAACTCAGCAAATCTAGAGAGGCAATCAGATGTAACCAGGTTGCCCTTTCCTTAGAAATCCACCATTGCAGCAGGGTAGGACTGACCCCCTACAGATGAGTTCTACCGGCACAGATGACTCTGCTGATGTCAACACCTGTAAGATGTATAGCTGCCTTTCCATCCCAACCTTTTCTTCATTTTCCCAATCCTTCTGTTTATGAAATCTCCCTCTACCTGATCAAGGGCTGCATAAGAGAGGTCAGAATTTTTTTAGCTGGAAATTAGGTAAAAATGTGCATGTAGAATCTCTGAGGGATTTTGTCCCAGGACATGGTGCAAACCGCTTAGTGTGCCCAACAGAAAAGGTCTAAAGGGTGATGTTATAAAATGTGATTACGCTGTGATGTGACAGTGGTCAGCAGTTCTGGGGGTGAGAGTCAACCTGTCTGGCCCAAAGGTCATCCAGTTGACCTGTCCTCCCACAGCCCCACACTGCTCCTAGCACCCAGAATTCAATGGGATGAATGCCATACGGATGTCAGTTTATACCAACCTCTGTGTGAATACTGCAGGGAAAGGAAGGAGAATCAGAGGATTACTCTTATCAGAACAAAGAGAGACAACATGCCTCAGAAAGCTAAAGAGATAAATGCACAAGCAGGAAGAGAAGCAGGGTAAAGCAGAACTGCTCTGTCAACAGTCCACTTTAAAAACAGATATAAGGAACTCCCTCATTTTCTCTTTGAAATAAACTGAAAGTGTACAGAAAATTGGGCACAGATACAGTGCTGATTTTTTTTCTTGTCTTCATGCAAAATTCTGTGCTTCAACACAGAGTGACATTAGATAAAACTTTCTGTTGACTATCATTTCTATTGAGCATATTAAAAAGACCTATTAGGATAAGCTTTTTTCAGTGGATCAGAAAGGAAAAACCCTAAAAAAATAATTCACCATCTTTCTGCATGATGTTAACTGTGCTTTTGCTCAGCTAATTGAAATATTAAAGTATAGATCTTTTGCAAGTTCACCTACATAGTCAACTAAAAATCAGAGGGGTGATTAAAATAAAACACTGGAGTTATCAACTCCCAAATACTGTTTTGAATTGGTGTATTTGAGGTACTTTATTTTCACCTTATTTTCTAGACTTTCTGTGTTGGTTCTTTATTGCATTTGTATGACGTAAATAACACCCATCAATGCATGTAGCCTCATGTCACTCCCATGAGAAGAAAAGTGGCATTAAACTGATGAAGATAGACACAGGGACCAAAACCCAGGAGGAATTTAATCAGCATAATGCAAGTGTGACCTGTGAGTCTGAGTGCTTGCTCTGAATAACCTCCAGCATACACAAATACTGGGCCTCAGGGCATCTCGGTGACGCTGAAAGTCACTGCAGTGGGAACACAGGACAGTCTGTGTCAGCCTGTCAGACACTGAATGTCTGTGCCCTCATCACTCCATTACGACAGGATCTTCCCTGATCAGTGATCTCCTGAAAAAAAAAAAAAGCAGAGCCATGTAACCCTGCTGCATTGTTTTTAGTCTCTGTTTGTTTGTATGTTTGTTTGTTTGTTTGTTTGTTTTGTGGAAAGGAGGGTTGACAATTCTCCAAATAACATCAGTGCTTAATTTATTTATTCTAAAGAAATATTTCAAGACCCAAAGAACCTGACCTCTGCTGCAATGATCCCCAAATATCTTTATGTATATGCATTTCAAATCATTGAGATGCTATTTTTTAAACTTAATCCCAGTTTAAATAAATTATTCCAGTGATCTGTGGTTATGGTAAAGCATGCAAAGAATGCTGTCACCTCTTTCTGAGACTGCAGTAAAAACTCAGAATTCTGCTGAGTCCTCCAGTTGAGAAGGCTTGTTTTGGAAAATATCTTTCACCTGCAAATTCCATACCTGTAGGAGAAAAGAAGATCATCAAGGGAGAAACAAACCCCATTTGGGGTGAATATTTACAATATAACTCCATACAGTCTCACTCATCTCTGTGCAGCTCAAATTTATTTCCGTTGAAGCCACTGGTGTCAGTGGTTAGACTAATTGAAAACTGGATTTTGCAGTATGTGAAAAGAGGGACTGATTATCCCCCAGGAGCAAGGAAATTATACCACACGCTTTGTTTTGAAGGCAAACCAGAAAGTTCAACTCATATTTGAGAGTATCTGTAGCTTAAAAACACAAAGTTTATTTAACAGCTACCTACACTTGCTAGCTGTATAATCAAGAACAAATTGCAAAAATAACCAGGGTTGTGAAAACTAGAACTACTACAATATTGACATTTTGGGTTGTTCCAGAAGCCCATCTCATCCTGTTGTGATATGTGACAGTCAGACACAGCCAGGCGACATGTGTGTGTCTCCCACTGTGATGGGCAGAACTCTTTGTTTTACAGGATAAAAAGAGATTTAAAAGATGTTATCCCTTTTGAGAATATTTTATTGAAGTGTCACTTTAAAGGATTGGGTTGGATTGCTTAAAGAGCAACAAAATAGAGGAACCCCTTTAAAGAATTATATTTCTCCTGAACATGTGGTTGGTTGACAGTTCTGACTTCCCAGACCTTTGTTTAGTAGCTGCAAGAAACCTCTGTGTGGGCAAAGACTCAGAAAACAAATTCTGTATATCCAATGTCTGATCTGTCTAGGTTTCCACAGCACACCCACCACTGTATTATCTCAGCATTTTAAAAGTTACTTTTAAAATCATGTTACTTTTTTGTACAACCCTGAAGAATTTTAATAGAGCAGTCGTTAGAAAGCAATTTATTTTTACTTTTTGTTTCAGATGTTCTAAAGAAGAAAGCTTTTTCTCCTGAGGTTGAGCAGAGACCTGCACAAAGCACAGCCTGTTCTTGATAGAAAGAGCCAAAATTCAACTCAGGTGAGCTCCTCCCATCTGCACACTGGGTGACTTGTTTTTCTCTGCCATAGAGGAAAA
>NW_009954543.1:4611810-4630088 GCF_000747805.2 Chaetura pelagica
TGAGGTCAGTCGGTTGCCCTTCTTGTAGTGCTGTAACAGAGCTGGTTTTTTTAACATAGAGGAAATGTTAAATATTAAATGTATTTGTCCTCCATGGGTAGAGGTAATAAAACCCATAGATGCAGAAACTCTCCTGCAGTCCATGCCCTTCTTTGCAAGGGTGGCCCAAGAGGATCTGAGGACAAACTGCCTATGGAGAATGCAGCAGGGGATGTTTCAGCATAGGATGCTTCAGCAGGGGGTGCCCATGGCCTGGCTCTGGAGCCAGGACAGGCAGAGCAGGAAACTGGCCTTCTTCATAGCTGCTGCCAAGTCCACTTACATACGAGAATAATACAGATGTACCTAGAGAGTCCTTTAATTAAAGCAAACAACCCACCCCCCACAGAAACACAGCAAAACTTATAAAATATCTGAATATATCTTTGTCATGACAGGAATTCTTTCTGTTCTATTTGAGTAGCCAAAATGACAGGATCTGCAGTCCTAGCCTAGGCAGAAGGCTACATTGTCCTGTGTATCTTGTATGTTTACCATACTGAAAAGCTTGAAAGGCTTGGAAAGTTTGAAGCCAAGAAGCAAACTTGAAAGTTTGCAGGTCTTTCCTTTGGAAGGTTTTGACTAACAGTTTACAAAGAGCAGACAGCCTACTACACTCAAGTAGCTGTTTCTTTTATCAATAGGAATGAAACATTTGGGGAGGGGAAAAAAATATTTTTAGGTGTATAGATTCCGTAAGGGTGTATTATCTTCTGCCAAAGGTTTGTGCAGCCTGACTTCTCTTGACACCCCCAAGAGGTCTCTCTGGAGCTATGCCTCTTTTTTCCTTATAGACCCATTAGCCAGAGCAATATATTCAGACAGTAAACATCCCGATTACAACATTAACAAATAACACTAAGAAATTATTATGGAGCATTTGTCTTTTCATTACAAGTGTTACAACAATAAAGTCTGACATCCTGCAGCTCTGAAGAGCTTTATATTGGGTGTCCAGCAAAGCATATAAAACTCTAATCTAACCATGGAAGAGTGAGGTGTAGCTAATGTTTAGAGCTGACATTTTTATGTATATATTAAAATCTGTTTCAGATAATTGTTAGAAATTGTTATGCTTTCTTCTGACCTCATATAGTTAGATTTGTGATATTTAAGGTTTTACAGCAAGAAAGATAAACAAATAAAATTTGATTTCCCTTCTTCCTTTTCTTAAAATACTTTCAAGTAATCTTTCCACTACTTAAGTGAAAGATACTGAGTACTGATACTCCGTGTTGTAAAGAAGACGCATGACCTGTTCGGAAGGGCCACATCTCAGTTTTTTACTCATTCAAACAGTGGCAAATTTTACTCTAAATTTTCATATAAATGTCAGGGTTGTTTATCCCATCACACAATCATACTAGTCTCCCATGTCTAAATATTTTTATTTATATATATATATAAATAAAGTTTTTTACTCATTCAAACAGTGGCAAATTTTACTCTAAATTTTCATATAAATGTCAGGGTTGTTTATCCCATCACACAATCATACTAGTCTCCCATGTCTAAATATTTTTATTTATATATATATATATAAATAAAAGTATATATGTAATTATAAATATAATTATATATATATAATTTATGCATTTAAAAATTGTCTTGATTACAAAATGACCGTCTTGTTCAGCTTTAGTTGGTCAAAGAAAATTTATAGTGCCTGCAGGAAAAAGGCTATTAAGTTAAGTGCTGGAAAAATCTTCTTTCTAACTTCTCTTCTCTGGTTCCCAGACTTCATCTGTTGTCATGTTCAGGCTTTGTTCTGAATTCATGGCCTATGGCAGAGAGTGGGATAAGTGAGAAGTCAAGAGAATGCAGGACTTAGCACGGTGTAGCAAATTAAAATGTCAGAGATGCCTTGGCAGCCTGTGGTACAAGCAAAATGAAACCCTCAGCTGGACAATATGTTTTATACATGTGCACAGTAAAGTACCAGACACATGGACCCCCAAAATATCACCACTGAGGTCCTTTTTTGTTCTCCAAAAACTCAAATGCACGAATAAGCATAGAATTATGTAATTCATGGAGGGGTCAAAAGGATAAAGTTCATTGATATTGGTGCACCTTGGGGTAGGAGTTAACCTTAGTGAGACAGAAAACAGTCATCAAGAAAAGACACAACTTTTATGATGCTTAATATGCCGTGAGAATCACTTCATCTAGAGGCACACACACCATTCCCAGTCAAAGCTTTCCAATGCTCCTACCACAGATGGCAGCCACCCAGGTGGCACCTGCCCATGCCAGGGGCAGGGTCAGGAGTGGATCCCTCTGCCAACAGCTGCACCAGAGGCACCCAGTCCTGCGGAGCAAGCTAGTGTGCTGGATTGCTTGACTGTCCCAGCATGAAACTCTGTATGTTTACTACCCACAATGTAAGAGCAGAAAAATGGCTGAAGTAAGGGATGTTGGGATTACACGAGATACATGAAATCTACAGCAGTGAGTTACAGTGATTCACACCAGTGTTTTTACACCATCACTGCACGGAAATATTTAGCCCTAACTGTTTAGAAAGCTTGTTAATTCAAAATTGTTTGGTAGGATGGTGAGAAGGTGTGGTAAATGACTGCCGCAGAGTGCATGTAGTGCACCTCCTGATAACTGGGGCCAGCAAGAATGCTTTCTATTTGTCAAAGAGCTTATTCAGCACAGTTAAGCAATGGGTAAACACTACACCTACTGTATTTGTGAAGAGCCTGTTTCAATGGGACTCCTGGTGTGTCAGCAGGCTTATTCACAGAACTTAATGAGTGTAAATTGGTATTTGCTAGTGTAAAAATACTTTCCCATATACAAAGAAAAGAACTGATCTCTTAATTGATCTTCAAACTATGTTTCAATTTACAGTCTTGAGATGCCAGTGTGCAAAGTTAATTAAGTTGTCAAAGATATTTTAAGAAGCTGAGCCTGGTTTTGTTTGCAGGTCTTTGTCATTTATAAATTTGACAGAGGTGCTGCAAAGCTGTGGGTGATGCTAGGGTAAACAAAGAATGAAAGAGAAGCAGCGTTATCTCTGATGGGATTGTTCTTTGTTTTGAGTGAGGATCATCTCATTCTGACTCTCACAGAATTCCTGTGTGCTGCCAGGGCTAAAAGCAGGCTTGAAGTCGATAAAATTTAAAAAATAAAACTGCTAGCCAGTAGAAGTGAGCAGAGAAAATGGACAACAGAATTTTATACCACCTTGCAAATGTCACGTGTTTAGCAGAGGAAAGGTGAAAGGGAAACTAATGGAATTAAAACAGACAATAATATTTAAATTGCATTTATAGTCATACCTAACTTTTTGAGATTAGGGTCTTAAACATGCATTACTTGAGCATTTCCAAACTCTGCTTCCCTCTTCCATGCTTGTGTTTAAAAGAATGAAATTTGATTTACTTTATTCAATTAGTATGAATATTTGCAGAATGTCTTCCAAAGCAGACTTCATGCTTTCAGACACTATTAATTTTATTTCTCTGTGAGTGTGACTGGAAGGGTGTGCCCTGTGTGAACAACATCTTTCACTTGTAAGAATAATCATCAGTTTGTGGTTGTACACAGTTTTCTTCAAGGCAGAGTCTCTTCTCTCTGATGGGTCCAGTAAATGCTCTCTTTAGTTTTATTGTTCTCTCTATAAAAAAACAATTTTGGCTGAATCAGTGTGAAAAATACTTTTCCTTGGAAACACAGAATAGCAATAATAATGTGCCCATCCTGCAAATTCCTCATGTGCAAAAGACCTTCCAGCTCACAAGAGCTCACTGAAGAGTGGGTTTAGGTTTCTGTTGTGATAGTACTGGTAAAGAAGTAAGCATGGAACTAATGTAATTTATTTATAGATCTTTTTCAGAGAAAGTAAAATGCCAGCAAAATGTATGGAATATGACAGAAACCATTGTTTTTCAAGTCAGAGATGTAAATACAGTAAAATAGCAGCATGAAAATGGAAACTGAATGCTCTGAATAATCGTTTTCCAGAGGTGCTAATAATTAAGATTTAGTTTTCCAAATTTCTCGTCAAATGACCCATCTGTAGAATAGGAGTATGTTTGGGGTTTTTTTGATTGTTTCAACGACAAAAAGAGGACTGTAAATATGTTAATTTTACAAATTTCTGCTTGTAGAGGAGGGCTGAGGTAGCTCTTGCTGGAAAAGGCAAAAGTTACAGGGAATGTGGTTTGTTTTCCTGGTTAACAAAGGGCCACCTCACCATAATAATGTGACAAAGCCGAGGCATTCTTTTTTACATATATTAGCAGATCTCTGCTGTTGCATGTCTCAGTGACTACAAATTATGAAAGATGTTTGAAATACAATCTTTGGACAACTTCACTTAGTCATGATTTTAACACCTTCAGATAATACAAGTCCCTTGAGCTCCAGGAGATCGATAAATGCTTGTAGGTGGAGGCTGCTAGTGATGCACAGCAGGAGCTGTTTCCCAGCTATATCACTGATTAGCAGGAATCTCACCTTGCCAAGCCTTTAAAGCCTTGCAGAAAACGCACCAATTAAGTGTTCAAATCCTTCAGCCTTAAGCCATATGTCAGGGGAAAATAATTCACTGGCATAGGGCTTTGGGTCAAGCTTCTTAGCCCAGTAGTTGATGTGATAATGCTTTAGCATTGTGCTGCTCGCCCACCCAAGAGGAAGGAGAGGGAGACCTGGCTATTGTTCCTCTCTAAAGCAGAGCTCTGAGGAATATGAATGTAAGTGTGCCTCATTAATAATCTCAATTTTAAGGAAAGGTGATAGAGGAGGAGGGTTTAAAGTATTCTTGGCTCAGCAAGTATTCATTGAAAAAATGTTGGATTGTTCTGCCTCACATCTCTGTCTGCAGTTCAGGGCTCTTCCTGCCACTACCTTCTGCTTGCACAAAGTAAGCAGCTAGTGTTGTGGATATATTCTGGGGAATGGGCAAGGAAATCTGATTTACTTATGGAAAGAAAGAATTGATTTCTTAGGGCTTGGTATGAACATATAAGGGTTCACTGAGGATAGCCACACCTTTAGCTGCAGGCTGAATTAAAGTGGTCACTAAAAGTCCATTAAGCACACTGCCTGTAGAATGAGGTCTCTAACTTTGAGGAGGCAAAAAAAAGCCCAGAAAACATGGCTGAAAACTCATTCTGACTAAAAGGGATTTCCTGACTTGTCTCAAAGGTGTGAGAAGGGCCCCAGTCTTCTGAACTATAGAATTTTTTCTTCCAGATGAGAAGTGGTAAGCATCTGGCCACACGGTCACTGCAGTGTGGCCATCCAAATCCCCTTGTGTGTGCCCCAGCCTTCAGATGGGCTTAGACCTACCCTGCAGTGAGATGCCACTGCCTCAGCTCTAAGTAGCAAGAGGAAACCTGAAGACTTCTTTAAAAAGAAGAAGCTAGAAGTATTTCAGGTGTCCTGCAACAGGAAGACAGTTGCGTCTGCATTGAGACGAGTATTGGATGTTCAAATATCATGGGCTACCCCTTCACTGTATACCCACCTGGGTCTCACAGCTCAGCATCCCAAGAGTGACATGTGTCAGAGTAGGAAGGAGTCTGCAGTAGGACAGGGAACTGAAGGTGGGGGATACCCAAGTTTTAGGCTTATAAGCTAGTTGATAAAGCAACATCTACCAGAGTTCATATTTGTCCCAGGAACAAATTTTCTCTGAAGTATGTAGCTGTTGTAGCTCCAAGCAGTGCAAAGTTTGAAATCTGTGTGTGTGGAGAGGTAAAAAGAAAAGGAGATTAAAGTAAATTAAGTACAGACACACAGTACAGAGATTAGATATTGTGAACTAACACTGGACATGAGTTTGTTTTAAAGGGAGTTTCTCCACCTGCCTGTAGTTGTCTCCTATATGACCAAAGTACTGGGCATGGTTTTGCTTTTACAAGGTTTCTGCATAAATGTTTATGTGCTGTGAATTAAATCATGCACTTAAAGAGGGAAGAGGGTGAAATGGAAAACTTACTAACCCTAATGATGAATGGATTGCTCATTACTCATACTAACGAACAGCCAGTCCAGGCAGGAAGTTTCCATCCAGTAAATGTATCTCTCTGAAAATTTGCCAGGTAGAGGTAAAGAAAAATGTTACCTTTGCCATTCTGAATTACTTCGTGAAGGGTTCTGGACTCTTTCTACAGAAGGAATAAAGAACCTGTAAGACTAAGAAATATTGAACAACTGGCATATTCTGAGCTCGACAAACCAAACTTTTCTCTGTCTTTCTCTATAATCTCTTCTGCTCCCTGATCTATGTGCTGGAAGTATTTTATAATGTGCATGTCTATCTTATTTCATTAAAACTGACATTATCAATTAGGAGCTATGGTAAAAGCTTTATAAGTCTTTCAGATGAAAATACGAATAATGCAAAATGGCCAGTTTTACAGTCCTCTCGCTCAAATATTCTATTTATTTCAGTACTTTGCAAGATGAGCAAGAGCCCTATCTTCAGCGAGCCCCTTTGTTAAGTTAAGCTCAGCTCTGCTAGACAGCTGCTTTTAAATAATTTAGATCTTGGAAGTTAAACCAGTACTTTATCTGTTGAAGGGCATGTTTTGAAACGCATAGTTTATATTACTTTTTATACTTTTTTTTTTTTTTTTTAAGAAGCAGTGTGAATTGACCCATAAACTATAAGTATCTTTGAGTTATATTTCTGAAGAACCATATAGTAATTTTCAACTCTGTATGCTCATGTATTTATACAGTATCTGCACATCAGGAAGGCACAGGTACAAATAAATAGTCAACCCAATCTTCTATGAGCCATCTTTTTGTTATATACTTATACAGAGGGAGCCTGTTCTGTGAGCAGCTTTTAGGTGAGATGGACTAGGTGGGACCAATCCAGGTTTCACACATCATTAAACTCTTCTAATAAATTGATAAAACTCCACCCTGCAAGAAGTTGAATTCTTTGCCCAGACTTCTTCTACTGGAAGGTTATGGAAGAAGTAGAGCTCCCATATGTCTGTTTTTCCACAGACATTTCCTATTTTTCTACCTGATTTTTTTTTTCTTTTCTGGGACAAATTTGTAGGTTTTTTGGTTTTTTTTTATTTCTGGCTGTCTGGCAGTCTGAACAATGTGCTGCTCACTTCTACACATTTTCAGGCATTACTGCAAAGCCCCTGCTAGTCAAATACACAGAACTGATACTGTAAGTAACAATGATCAAAATAAACATCATCCTGAAACTCTGTGCAGCCGAAGACGTCAAACGCTCAATAGTACAGGACCTTGAACCACAGTGCCTCAGAAGGGCTATCAAGGAGGGGGACGTATGGCAATCACATCAGCAATCGAGTGATAGACACTCTGAAGAGGCATTCTGTGCCATTCTTACAAAATTTGAGCAGGGAGGGATACATACTGTCATGCTTCACTTTTACTCTTTCCTTCAAAGACTTGAATTTAAAGGATGTGGTGTTTAAATTCCTGCAACTGCCTTTGAGTACGAACTCTTGCCTGAAGTTCTCACACTTTTTCTTTTCCAGTCACTAAGCTTTAGTAGGGGCAATTTTCAAAACCTTGCCTATGCAGTTTGCCTTTGCTGTGCAGCCCACCCAGGGCTGGTGGCTGGGATACCCCCACCCACTGAGCTATGGTCTAAGTGCTTGCAGCTTGTGGGGATCCACTGCACACAACTCTCTTGGGGGGACCTTGCCCCAGACTGCTGGTGCTCCTGAGGAAGACCATCATCTGCCCCCAGGTCATGAGGTTACAGAGGAAGAATACCAACAGCTGACTTGAACTACTGCATGGGGAACTACTTTTTACTAAAGTGAACATTGAGGGGTTGGCTTGAGAAGAAGTCTTAAAGACACATGAAGACCTCTAACTGGTGAGCAAGACCTTGGTGATGAAATGGGAGCAACCTCTAAATTATGTCTAATGAGCTACTTTGCCAATGAGATGGTGTGTTTTGTTTGATCTGTAACTCCATAGCAAAAGTTTTAGGCAGATTCTGAGTGAAGAATATCACGCATAGATAGATTAGTTGGGCTAATGTTAATGGTCTGGGCTTCAATAAGGCCAAGGTCCTGCACTTGGGCCACAACAACCCCAGGCAACACTCCAGGCTTGGGGAAGTGTGGCTGGAAAGTGTCTGGCAGAAAAGCACCTGGGGGTTCCAATTGACAAGTAGCTGAATGTGAACCAGCAGTGAGCCCAGGTGGCCAAGAAAGCCAATGGCATCCTGGCTTGTGTTAGAAATAGTGTGACCAGCAGAAGTAGAGAGGTGATTGTCCCCCTGTACTCAGCACTGGTGAGGCCACACATGGAGTATTTTGTCCAGTTTTGGGCACCTCAATTCAAGAGATCTCAAGGTGCTGGAGCGAGTGCAGAGGAGGGCAACAAAGCTGGTGAAGGGCCTAGAGAATAAATCTTACGAAGAACTCTTGAAGAAGCTGGGAATGCCTAGTTTGGGAAAGAGGAGGCTGAGGGGAGACCTCATCAGTGTTTACAACTACCTGAAAGGTCATTTTAGAGAGGTTAGTGCTCGTCTCTTCACAGGTAATTAGCGACAGAACAAGAGGGAATGGCTTCAAGCTGCAACAGGGGAGGTTTAGACTGGACATTAGGAAAAAAAAATTCACAGAAAGAGTGGTTAGACACTGGAATAGGCTGCCCAGAGAGGTGATTGAGTCACCACCCCTGGATGTGTTTAAGGGTCATTTGGATGTGGTGTGGGTGGATATGGTGTGGGGAGAACTTTATAGAGTAGGGATGATGGTTGGACTCAGTGATCCCAAGGGTCTTTTCCAACCTGAATAGTTCTATGAGTCTATGATAAACTTCTTTCCCAATGGATAGGGCACAATATACTCATACATACTTACATATACATATATATATATATGTTTGTGTGTATATATCCACATGAGATTGGGTAAGACTGTCGATACATACAGGGCAAAACCCTTGAGCAGTAGCAACAGCAACATTAGAGCTAAGCAGTAGTTAAAATATTATGAAAAAAAATAAACTCATTAAAGTTAGGTGTTAGTTCCACAAGCATTACTGCTGAAACTATGTGCACTGTTGTTATCTAGGAGGGAAATTTGGACTTAAATCAGGCCTGGGCACAGAATCACTCTTCTGTCTACTTTGGCAGAACACATGATACAGAGTTTACTCTGGCTGTATGCTTTCCTGATAGTTCTGTGCTGCAGTGTGGTGAAAGTTGGTATCTGATTAAGCTTGAAGCCTGTTGCTGCAAAGATAACCCACCAGAAGTTGCGTTGGCCTGGTGAGTTTGCACCAGACCAGTGATTTCTGTCATGTCTTTGGTGTTAGGATTTAGAAATTTAAAATTGAACTTGAACCACTGAACCATGGCTTGAAGCTGGTGACTTCTGGCCTTCACCATCTAGCCTTCATGTGGATTCTTCAACTCTACTGAAATAGCTGCTGAATCTCTGTAGTATCTACCAGTTTTGCCTTTTTTTGGGTCAAAACTCTGTCTCTGCTTGGTGACTTTCTGAGAAGGCAAATGAAAGACTTTGAAACTGGAAGTAGTGCTTCAGATGGAAGGCAATCCCCAGGAGGAAGGTTTCCTTTGTTTTCTGAAGGTGGTCAGATGCTGTGTTCACCTGATACTCATGGGAAGACTTTTTCCAGTGCTGGATTGTCTTCAAAAAACTGTTTTGTCCCGAGGTCCTCAAGGCTTTGTTCTGAGCCTCGGTGGTAGGCAACTGCAGCAGGGCTGCACACATGAAAGGGTATAAACCAGCCTAAGGAATTACCTGAAGCTGAAAGAAGGACCTGAGCACTGATGACAGTGATCTAAGGCAGGCATGAGGCAGACGTCCTCCTTCTGCCATATCTGGAGCCGGGACATTGTCTCACATTTGGTTTCAGAAACAGGAGACTGTAATAACAAAGCCGCCAGTTAACAAACGCAGGGATATTGTGGCCTCAGCGGGAGAAAGGGATGAAGCTCCCCATAAAGCTAAAGATGTGGGAAGATATTTTTGGGATGCTGCCCAGTGATCCAGATTCAGTAAGGAGTCAGATAAGACTCCAAGGCTTTGCACAACCTTAATGAAAAAAAACCTTGCAGGCATTTAATGGGAGACAGCCAGCTTCACTTCCAACAGCATCAGTACAGCCTTGCATAGGTTCGGACTGAGATCTATATTTGATTAAAACTGGCAGGCAGGAAGAGTTTCATGTTTCATTTTTGTAGCCAAAATTTCTGCTGTACTTTCAGAAAATTGTATGTAGTGCTAATAGCAACACTTTAGAGATTATTTTTTTAATAAGTAACTCTTTTCATTCTAAGACATCCATTGCCTGAGGCTTCCTTTGCCATTGAACTCCACTTTATTGATGTGGAGCTTCCATTTAGTTTTTCTCCTTACAAATCCATGTGCCATCATGATGACTGTTTAGCCACAGTTGCAAAGGAGGTAGTCAGAGTTCTGCTGAATTAATTTCATTTCTGTGTGCAAGAATTCTGGTGACTGCTTCATTTTCTCACATTCTTGAGAAATGTCCCATCCCATGAAAACTACTCCACATGAATTATATGTGCTAATCTGAGAGCAATCAGGTATGTTTTAGATGGTATTCATTCCTGGCAAATAAAGTTCAGAACTTTATTCCTGTTTTCTCTCTCCTTCTGTATCCCAACACTTCTAGGCGAACAATTGACAATCCTAGCTGCAAAGTGTAGTCTCCATATTAAGGTATTAATTAGGGTATATAAATTGTGCATGTGTGTCTATAGAGGTACAGACGTTTATTTTAAATGCAATTTTTAAGCTGTCTAACAAAATCTAGTTGTGATATTAGTATCAGTTGCTACAGTATACAATTTAGCACAGCGTGTATTATAAAATTTAGGTTCTTGTAGCCACCTTTGTGTAACAAAACCAGGGCTAGTCTTTTGCCTTATCAGTTGTATTTCTTGTGTCTCCCAGTTCAGGTTGCCATCAAATCAGTCAGCAGCTTCTGTTCTGGTTTTTCCTCTCTCTCCTTTCTTTGTCAGAGGAAAAGAGACTCACTGAACTTGATCAATTAAAAGCCATTTTCAGGTGTCAGAATATAAAATGTTACAGAAATTTAAAAATTAATCTGATGTGACTAACTGCTGCCATATTCACAGTCCATGCTACAGTTTCACTGTTCATGAAAACATCTGCAGTCTGGTCTCAGGATATGAGCTTGAAATAGATGAAAAACAAACTGGTGAGCACCACAGGAGACAGCTGCTGCTGAGTTCATTCTCCTTCTTTTCCAGAGGTGTAGATGGCACGAGTTCAGGCTTTAATCAGGTGTGAGCTGGGCAACAATGTCTTACTGCAAAAGCCAATTGTAAAAGCAGTCTTCTGGGAACACAGTGATATAGGGCACCCAAATATCCTCCTGATGACCTTCTACCCAGGAACAGGGACCTCGGAGGTTTCTGCTGCCCTTCAGGCAGGAGGTTATTTGCCTTTGAGACTGGGATCACAGCCCTTCTGGCTGGGGGGGGGATCTGAAAGAAAAGCCCAGGGACATGTTCAGTGCTGGGAAGCTAACTGGATCTTCTTTAGAAAGTTGTGCTTAAAAACCAAAGATTTCTGATGGGGTTCACATTTGCAGCTTCACTTTTTCCATTTCACAGTTAGTTTTTTAATGACAAAAATGTGCCAGAGCAGATTCTGTGTAAAAACCCTTCAAAATAAATGGCCTATAGTAAAACAGAAGATGGCAATTCTGTAGTAGTTCTTTGTTGTAAAATGAAAAAAGAGGACTGAACTATAAGAATGCACAGCTAAGAAGTATAATATGTCAAGCAAGAGTATTTCTGTTTAGATTTCAGAAATTCTACATAGGAATGATTTTACAGCTTTTTCTATTCCTTTTCACTGCAGACTATTATACCAGTTTCTCTAGGTTTTGTTTGTATCTGGTCCTTACTGAATAGGTAATTATGAGACTCTGTTTGGATAACATCAGCAATTTTTTGTGAAGTCTGAAATCCTGATAACCAGCACGGTAATCTTATATTGCATGTGTTTTCCAAGTATGGAAGGTTTTCTTCAAATAGTGGGTGGCTTGTTGCTTTGAATCTATAAATGAAGCTGTTTATGTAGCTCTATGTGTAGATTTAGGTATCTGTAGATTACATTACCTGGTAGACCAATTCTGCTCTGAAAAAGTACTCTAATAACTGCTTTATCAGAGTCTATATATACTGTTTCCCACTGAATACTTACTACATTTATTTGTTTTTCAGCTTGAAGATATTTTTCCAAACTAAAAACTCCCTAAGCTCTCCATGATCTCTTTTTATTTCATGCATCATCACAGACAATAAAGATAACACAAGTCAAATGATACTGCTAGCTCTGTCTCCATAACATCAGCTGTGGTTAGAATATGCCTGTAGCAATATCTGAAAAACCACACTGGTTTGCAGTGTGCTTGTTCTGAACACAAGATGGTAAGAATTGACTTGACTGCCAGATCTTTGTGGATTTGAAGCTGAAGAACACCTCGTTTTGCCAACTGAGCAAAATATATAGTGTAATGGATGAGACTCAATGAACCTGCACCCATGAATTCTCTATCCAGTCAGGAAATTTTGGCAGTTAAACCTCACTCCAACTTTGGCTTTCATAGCAAATGACATAAAAGCATGGGCATGTACTTTGGTCAGGGCTTTTTTAGTGTTGAAGGCAAATAGCTTGGAGACCTTTTGAAACGTTTTAATACAGGGCTATAAGAAAACCTCTCTAGAGAGTATTTTCAACATGTTTATTCTCATGTCCTCACTCTTCTTTCATAGAATCATGGAATGTTTTGAGTTGGAAGGTACCCTAAAGATCATCTAGTTCCAAACCCCCTACTATGGGCAGGTTTTTCTTTAAAAGCTATTCCGCTTTGCTTTTTAGCTTCTTTTTATATGCCAGTCAATCAATCAGAAGTTCATTTAATCAATGAGAATCAATTCGAATTTCAGGTCAGGTCAGATTTCAAGTCCAGTCAGCCAGAGCTCCACATTATGATCTCAAGGGCACTAAAGGCTTTTCCTCTTGTGAGTTTCTGCTTCTTTAAAAGATCTGGCACCATGTTAAACCAAAGGTTTCCACTTTCAGTCCAATGCAGTCTTTGGATGTTATTTCAGGATTTCCTGTGTGTGCTACTTGGCAAGAGATCAAGTCCGTAGATTGCATTCAATTAAACAGATCATCTAAATGAGATCATGAAAATAAATGTGGTGCATGTATTTGCTCAGGAAACACTGTAGTCTAGTCAATACCTGTAGTTAATACCTATACTTAATGAGCACCACAGATTTCACTATTCATTAGGGATAAACTGACAAGGACCCAGGATCATGATGTATTTCAGTATCCCAAATATCTGGAAATAACTTACCCAGAAAGAAAAAAGGAATTAATTTTATTTCTATGGATGGTAGTTTTTGTTTGCCTTCAAAGGTGCAGTTCTTATCATTTACCCTGACATCTTATGTGCAAACACTGGCAGGGTCAAACTTATACAATGGGAGACCTGGTTGTAAAGGCTGCCCATTGCAATGTTCTCACTTAATGCGAAATGTGAACAACTACAAATGGTGCCTTGTAAATTGCTTGTTAGGGCAATAACTCTTGCTGACAAATGAGCTCTGAGTTGGACAGGGAGGAAAGAAGGGGAGGTTCCCCGATCTCTTTTGTCTCAGCACAATGTGCTGGATTTAACAGAGGCTGGAAAAGCTGAGAGAGATACCGCTGGTGTTTTGGGGAAAAGTAATTGTTTATTTCTAGCAGGGTTGAGCATAAATGAGATCTAGTATTTCTCCTACTTCTTTTTCCTTTCAGAGCAACATAAAAAATGTGGACCTCAAATCTGATAGCCATCATTACACATAGTTTACCATTTTCCACCTGCACTGATGCTTTCTCTTGTGCTGTCCCATTGGAATCCTACCTTTTGTCTGCCAAGTGGAAACAAGTTAAAATACTTTTCTGCTGATTTGGCAGGATTAAGAAATAAATTAAAGCACCCTGGCTGCCTAGAAGTCTTGTTTTACCAGCTGCTTGCAAAAATCTACTAATGATTACATTTTAAGTCTTTTTAGCACTTCGGGTTCAACAGGTTAAGCCTACTGGACCTAGTGGCATGGGAGTCATGTGTCTCCTGTATCTGAGAGATCAATGTTTTATATCAGGTTGGCTTAGCTATAAGCAGTGAAAAAAGAACCATCACTTTACACCTAGTTCTATTAAACATACAGTACTACCTCAGTGATGTATCTAAATGCTAAGTAGTCTCTCTGGCAGCCATGGTCACTTCTCACGGAGCTAGAGCTGGCACGTGAACTTAGACAAATCTGTTCCATTTCTGGAAATGAAAAACTCAAGAACCATGAGAACATAATTTGTAACTAGGAACTCATTTAACCATCCATGAGGCGTTACTTCATTAAAATGAAACATATCTCTGCACACTTAAAATAGACTTAAGGAGATGATGGTTTAAAAAGGTAGTAAAGAAAATAAAGCAAATATGCTGACCAGATACTTTCAAAATCATATTTCTCCATTATTTTGCCACAAACTCCATTTTGACTGGATCATTACCTCACATGTGTACAGTGCCAGAAATGGACTGCAGTATTTGATACAGTAAAAGTAGCTGTTATTTAGTTTGTGAGGAATTCTTTTTTTTTTTTTTTAAAAAGCATAGTTAATCTTATTGGAATTTGAAACATTTGGTGGGAAAAAATTACTCTCTACACCTAAGCAAGTTAGCATGAGCTTACTCAGTTGCAGCAGTCTAGGCACCTTTCTTCAAGCTCAAAGTCTTTCTTGGATAACTCCAGGCTCAAATTCTTAAATGTTTATGTTTGAGCAGGGCTGATCAAAGTACAAGTAGTTTGTACTGGAAAATCTCTTCTATTTTAAACTGTTTTGTCAAAATCAAGCAGTAACTGCAATATATTTGCCTTTTGAAATTAACGCCACTCTAAAATATTATATATTGTTTCTTTGGACCTCTTAAATATCTGATTTTCAGAACCAGGATCAGTTTGGATAGTCTGGGAAACCTAAGCGACACTTGCCAAAAACATTTCCTGATGGCTTAGCCTTTCAGAATATGCTAAGCATCCCCTTAGGTTTTAAGATACCCCATGGCTTACTGAGGCCCACACTGATGATTATCAGTTGAATGGACCCTGTCAGGAGAGATTTTGACCCTTGAAAACAAGGACTTCCTAGAGAATAGATAACAAAAA
The DNA here is from genome assembly GCF_000747805.2 of Chaetura pelagica. Lineage (NCBI taxonomy): Eukaryota > Metazoa > Chordata > Aves > Apodiformes > Apodidae > Chaetura > Chaetura pelagica. The sequence continues at coordinate 4,627,076 of NW_009954543.1, forward strand.
CCAAAGGTTCATCCAGTCATCTCTGGAGCTTACAGTAAACAAAGGAGCAAAGTAGGCTGGCTGCTTAATATGTCTTTTCTTCCATTTTATCCATTTGAATTACCTATGGAGAGCTGGGTTGGTAGTCTGGTTAGCTTTCTGTAATTAGCATGCATTTCTCTAGAGCAGAAATGAAATGTCTTAGCTTGCTGCCAGAGTGACACGAGGGCCATATTTGGTGGTAACTTCCTACCAGTGCAGCGAAGGACTGTTTTGAGCGATTTACTGACCTGAGACCTGGTGAAGCAAAGGATTACAGGATGAAAATATGCAGAGCAGAAAACAGGTCACATATCACAAATAAAAAATACAAACAATCTAGGGTTTTTTCTTCACATTTTAAATATAGCTACATCATTGATTTAAGAGCACTCCCTACAAACTACTGCGCTAGCTGATTACCACTGCAGTTTTCAGTAACCACCTTCTCCTGCTGCAGCCCCATACTGCAGTAGCCCAGCACACTTTAATAATGATGGCTGCCTCGTAATACTTTCTCAAAAACTCTTTATTAATAACAGTGAAGTGGGGTTTCTTGCAGATAACTCGCAAGAATCCCGATAGGGATGGTATATTAAAAGAAACCCAAACCTTTCACTGTAGATCTTAGCTCGAAAGTTTGCATCTGCAGAAAAGGGTTTTCTGAATCTGAACTTGGCCCAATATAAGAAGTAAAGATGATTAAACTATTCAGACTTGAATGTTGTCACTGTGTGGCTGTATGAGAACATGGAGATTTCATTTTGGCCCAATATCCAATTCTCGAGCTTGCTGAAATTGCCTTATACACTGTTAATAATAAGTTTCTCTAGTAGGAAAGAAAAAAAAAAGTAGTAGCCTCTGTAATCCATTATAAAATAAATCAATGCCTGTATTCACTATGTTGCATGATCTTCTTCCAAACACAAAGAAAGCTAATAGTTTCATATCCTACTGCATTCACTAGTTGAACTTCTTAAAAAATCTTAAATCAGTTTTGCATTTTCACATCATTTCCAAACGTGTTAATCCTGGGAGCTTTTCTCCTGTAAATAGGTGAAATGAACTCTTTTAGGTTATGCATAACAGTACTGTTGGGATTTCTGTAAGATTCTTTTCTAAATATGATTAAAATAAATAAAATACAGTGGTGTTGAGAAAAATATTTCCTGTAGCAGCAGGATATGCTTTTTTTCTTAAATGTAAGTCCCAAGCTGGGCTGGAGTCTGTGAAAATCAAAGGCATTTTTTTAAAAGATAGAAGACCATGTAGATTTGGCATGCTGACAAAATCTCACTTATGGAATCCATTCAGTGTCTTAGCCACAAAAATTGCAGAAAGAACACCAACAAGAATTTTAGCTTCCAGAATACTGTATTTCTTACTCTCTTCCCTTCTCTGTACTCATTAAGGAAAGGATTTTTTAATTTTTTTTTTAAGAGCAAAAATTTAGCTGTTCCTGAAAGACTATCCCGTGGGTTGTCCCACTGTCTTTGATGTACCCGCAGTACCATGATTTCACCTAAATCTGTGAATGATCTGATTCCATGATTTTGATTTTGTTATATAAAGTTTATTTCCAAATGAAAACCATTTTTATTTTTATTTCATTAATATAACCACAGAAGCATTCTAAGGGTAAGAAAATGAAAACAAAGACCTGGAGATCCTTTGTATGCAGTATATTTTGCTCATTACTAATTTATTAATTTAGTTTTTGTGTTTCTAGTCAGACACCTTCAAACAACTTGCTGCTTCTGTTTTCAGAAGGGATAGTGGATGCAAACTGGAGCATAGGAGGGTCAATATGAATATCAGAAAAAACTTTTTTACTGTGAGAGTGATAGCACTGGAACAGGCTGCCCAGAGAGGTTGTGGAGTCTCCTTCGCTGGAGACATTCAAAACCTGCCTGGACATGTTCCTGTGTGATGTGCTTTAGGTGACCCTGCTCTGGCAGGGGGGTTGGACTAGATGATCTTTTGAGGTCTCTTCCAACCCCTAGGATTCTGTGATCTGTGATCTTTAAGCTGGAAGCATTGGGAACTCTGTTAATATCATGAAGCTTCAGCTCCACAAGCTTTTGAAGCCAGAATAAAGTGGAATGACGCCCTTTCCCTGTCCCAGGCTGTCCTTGTGAGACTTTCTCTTTTCCCTTGCCAGAGCTGGCATTGTGGCTTCTCTTCAGGGCAGGAAAAGCCCTTGGCAGCTTCAAGGTTCCGTGGGATAGAGGTGTGAGCTTCTCACCCATACTCCAGCTTCTTTGTCATAGGTGCTAAGGAAAACAATGCACAGGCATGTGCAGACACGAACATCCCACCATCTAATTTAATTTTCAGTGCAGAAACTTGTGAAGGTGGGAGAAGGACAACAGTGATCAGATCCCAGAAGCAGTTGCTCCAAATAATGCAAGAAGCTTTTCTTAACCTTAACAAGTGTCAACTATTTGCCACTTTCAGCTTAGTTCTTTCCCACTGCCTGATGGATAATGCTTGATGGCTGGCCAGACTAATCAAACACAAACTCTTCCGAAGTTGGTAACAAGAACCTGTGTGGGATGTAGTTGTTAAGTTGCACACTTATGGCAAAAGTTTCCTCTCAGTTGTGTAGGTTTTTGTCTTTGGCACTTGATCTCAGAAGCAGTACAGTGTGCAGTGGGGCACAGAGGCAAAGAATGATGCTGTCAAGAGCTGCTGTGCAAAAGTGCTTGTGGTCCTCATGTGTCCTCCACTGATACCACTTTGGCTATTGTTACTGAAGGTGTACAAAGAAAACTAAGCCTATAAACACGTAGTTTGGGACCAAAGAGGCCTGATTTCCTGTAAATTCTAGTGTTGAGTTTTATAGACATTTGTCCTTTAGGTTTTCAGGTGGTTGGAGCATGTATTTGGGCTTTCTTCCATGTGGATTCTCTGGTGTCTAACAACATTTGAGCTCATGTTACCCTCTATCCCTCACCAGTGGCATTAATAGTTTTTTTCTCCTCTGCCTGCCACA
>NW_009954543.1:4630335-4658309 GCF_000747805.2 Chaetura pelagica
TTCTCTTCTGCCTGCCACGCTCTTTCAAAAACATGTCTGGAATCTGAGACTCTGAAACTTCCACAAGTGTGGCTGAAGCTGTGCTTGCTAACACGAGGTTTAAATTTGTCCATGAACATAGAGCAGTTTTAACTGGGCAAGGGAGCTATAATTCCACTGACTCCAGTGTGGTTACTGAAGTGGCCAGGAGGCAAAATCATACATATGTGAAAAATCTCAAAATTTTAGGAAATTTTTCCTGCCAAACTGCAGTAATAAGCAAAACCACTGAAACTGTTTCACGGAAGTGAAATTCTGTAATTTTCTTTGTTATAAACCACAAATATTAAAAGAAAAACTAAAAATGGGAAGAGGGAAGGGGAAGGGCAAAGGGAAAGGGAAGGGTACCTTTGAAGTTCTCAGTGGTGAGAATGGGAACAAATAGGGAATCTAGAGACTCTGATAATCCTAGGTTCTACTTAGTTGACCAGGGAAGGTGACAGAAGTAAGATAGAGATGTTGGCCACAACTCCGAAGAGTGTGCATTTTTCAGGAGATAAGTGTTTCATGAAAAAAAAAAGTTGATGGGTCCAGAAGTTGCTCCTAATTTACACAATATATTTATGAGTAATATCAGACCTCAAACAGTGCCACACCCTGTTGACATCTTGCATAATAATTTAGCAAACAAGGAGGAAAATGGATGATAACAGAATACTAATATTAACTTTTCAGGTGAGAAAAAGGATCTGTTGCACACTGATCTCATTAAGTAAATGATTTGCTGGAATTTCCTCTTGCTTTGCCACTTGCTTGAGAACATATTCAATCTCAGATATCTAAGGTCTGGGTAATTTCATCTGGTTCTCTGCCAGCTATGACACAGCCATTTAACACTGTCACTTTTCTCGGCCACCTCCATTCAGTGTTTGTTGTTGGCTTCTGTTTCTAAAGTAACATGACAGTATTTCCCTAAGATACCAAGGACATGTCCAGTGGTCAACAGGGAGGTCTCATCTGGCTCTGCTTAAAGCTGGCTAATCACTGAAAATTTCATCTGAGGCTGTAAAAGACAGAGCTAGCTCTCTGTTCTTTTCATAAGATTTGGTTTTATATATCCCAAGGGCTAAAAAAATATGAGGGGAGGTTACAGAAGCTATACAACTGTGGATAAATCAAACTTGATGAAGTTTGGTTATCTTAACTCCTGTCTTCAACTGGTTGGGCACAAAAGGTAAAGACCTTTGACCAGTTTCCTTGCAATTTGGAACTGCTAGCAAAAAACCTGAATGCCGAAGAAGGATGAAAATAATTTCTCAAGGAGCTGATTTAGCATGAAAAGTCATTAAGAAAATAATTTAATTATGAATTTGAGACTGCTGGGTAATATTTCAGATTCTCATGTCTAATTTTCATGAATATATGAAAGTGTATTTAACATTGTTGAAGATATAATAAGGGTCACAGATCTATGGAGAGGGACATACACATGTGGTGCTCATGTGATTTCAGTCTTGTGATTTCAGTCCAGCTCTTTGCTAGGATTCTGACATCAAGACACACTAGAGTAACTTTGAATACCTGAGCCTGAAGCCATGGGACACCAAGAATTTAAGAAATTACCTGATGTCTACAAACTTATCTTTTATGCATGTTACTAGATTAGAAATAGAAACAGGCCTGATTCCTGATTTGATAATAAATAATGGTTTCTAAAACAGCAGATAAAATTACTTTAGTACCTGCCTACTGCTCTAGTTTATGACACTGGGTAAAATTAGTTGCTGATAAGAGAGGGAGGCAGGCAATCCAGTGTTTGTGAAGATTACTCTGTCTGCTTTTGCTAGTTAAGAAATAAGAGTATTATGTGAAATGACATTTTTATCACCAAAAGGAGATTTTTATGACTTGCAAATATTGTGTGTTGGACAGAGGGCACATCTTTACTGATGAATCTATTTAAACAGTAAGAACACCTAATTAGGTTTTATAGTACCTGTACGTGTCTAGCAGAGAGAACTGTTTACGGGGAGATCGATGGGCAGGACCATTCACTGCAGCAACGCAAATGAGGTTGGGCTGATGGGAGTTTGGAAAGAGCCAGGAATGTACCTTAACTCCAGCTTCCTTGCTGCTGGAGATTGCTGTCTCACATCCAGCATTGACTGAAGATCTGTCTACAAATTAGCCACCCCAATAGTTCTAACAGACCAGCAACTCATAGGTAAATCCAATACTTGGAATGATCAGTGTGCAGGGCAACTAGTTATGGCCGCAGGCCATATGAGGCTGCTATAACAGGGGCAAATGAACCACCCCCATAAGTGGAAGGAGATAAAGGAGCCCCTAAGAGCTTAGACCTGCTCAGAGCCAGCTGCTCTCTGGCATCACTGAGGGCACTGGTCAGAAGATAGAGGTGAGGAGGAGAGTTTCATTGAGGCTACACTGGTGTGCTGGGAAGAGGTGTCCTTTGAAAGGGTGCAGGGGACATCTCTTGACCCCTGCCCTCCCTGCACTTTGGACTTACTGTCACTGTCAACAGCCCTACAGACCCCAGGTCTTTGTGCTGAAAGTGTGTGAGGTCTTTCCCTCTGCCCTGGTTTAGCACCTTTATAAACCAGGCATAATTTCACCCAGCGTGTGTTGTTTCCAGAAATTAAAAGCCATGGCATGTACGTTTCAAACTAAAAGAGTATTTTTTTCCAGCCTTTACTGTTGCTACATCAACTAACTTAACATTGGGCTTTGTAGCCCCTAGATGCACACTGCCTTCTTCTGTATCAGTCCAGCCTGAAACATTAAAGAGATCCACTTACAACTTCTTATCAGCACAGCATGAAGACAGGAAGAAAATAACTTTTAAGAAACAGCATGCCTTTTAAAATAATCAGCTCAGACTTCTGGTTCAGATTAAGCACAATAAAGCTTGGGTTGCACCCACACTATATCCTTTGGGGAAGAAAACACCACAGAGGCGTTGTTCATAAGAATGGATTACGCTTGCAAAGATCAGTAACTAGTATAATCTGGAACCCCAATTCAGATGCTTTGTTTTTTTTAAAAAAAAGGGTCCGTAGGGCAAATTTATGCCAGATGTAACAGCTATGGCCAGCAAAACTAATTATTTCTATTTAAAAATTCCATTGCTAACACAAATGCTGCCTGGAATGGTGTGGGTTTATATTTTCAGCATATGAAAGGGCTCTGCAACTGCTGACATTTCTGGAAGCAGTTTGACCAGTAAAGCCAGGAGTCGTCTGTGGAAACAAAAGCCCTGTGATTCTTTTATTAAGTGTATCATGTTTTCCTCTGTGCATGGTAAATACAGTTAGGAGCCATGAATGTGGGAGAACAGCCATTGGTGAGTCCATCATCAACTCATTAAGCTATGTATAGCATATAAAAGGGCATTCTTCCCGTAAAAATGTAAATTACAACAGAGATAAAGTATTCCCTTTCTCCATAAACTTTTTCAAATGCTCCAGCTAGTTGTGCTTGTCAGCACATACACACACACATGTGCCTTCACAGGACATGCAAGTATAGATTTATGGGGGGAAGAAGAGCTGCAGAGTTTTATACTCTGTCCATTAACTCTGGCTCCTGTTCCCATGGCACACAATAGTACTGTGGGTAATAAAATCCCTTCTTCCCTCTCTCCCCCATTCATAACAAGGCTATTTCTGAGTACTGAGGAAGACAACTTTTTGTGTGTCTTTTATAGAATTAAAAAATTTCACTTCCAGAACAAATATTAATATGAAATTTCCGAAGTTTTAACTGAAATTGCATTTGGAACCTGTGTGCTCTGTGCTTCAGTTACAGAGTGGTTAAATTGGCTAAACTGTGCTGATGGAGGTCTCGACACAGGAGCTGAAGTCAGCCCATCCCAGCCCAACAATTTAGGTTTGGTTAGGGACACTTGAACTTGTTATGGTCGGTTGGGTGCCTGGTTTTCTTAAACTGTTTTCTCAGCTGTATTTTGCACTGAGGTAGGGCTCCAAGACCTTCAGGAACAGGAATTTATGTGGTTTGCACTTACATACTGATTATCAAGGATGCATAAAAGTTATGAAGAACATCAGAACTCCAGGTTCAGAATCTATTTTTTTAAAATATCTTCAATAAAATCAATAATTATATAATATTGTAACACAGAGAAAAAACATCTGAGAACCACCAGTGGGCCACTGCGTAAGTCATTTTCTTCAGGTTACCTCCCATAGTGTTTCATGAGTGAGGACTTTTGTTTAGCCCTGTTGAGAGACATCTGTAATGGAAGAGATGCTTTGTGCATGTCCAGATTATAAATAAGAAAAACTGATACCATCTCTATTGTCACTTCCCTCAGATACCTTTGGACACTCATTAGAAAAGTTCTTATCTAATTTACAGGATGTTTTCTCTCAAATCAACAAAATTCTGTCAAAATATTAAGAAATCTTTCCCTGATCTTCCAACAAAATTAGTAATTCTCCATGAATTCTTATTCAGACCTTGAATGGAAGTTTTATTTCCACTTGTTGCCATTTAATTTAAAAACTTGCCAGACTGGTAACATTTTATCTTGATCAGGTTCACTAAATCAGTACATGACTTGCAGTGCATATTGCTGTTCCCACAGGGAATGGTCTGTCACTGTCAACCTGAGAGCAACACCGTAGGTTGTGCTGATACAGCTCCACTGGCAGCAAATTATAAACTATCTGAAGTGGTTAGACCACTGGAGGAGTGATGAATAGCCCTCAGAATAACCTCATTACCTCCCTTTAGAAACGATGATGAGGGATCAAGGCAAGGCACATTTTGTTTGTGTTCTTTTCTTGACTTACCATGACCCAATTGAGACAGTAACACGAATTTCAGGAAAAGGCTGATGTTACCTGAGAACAAGCAGTACAACTCACAACTGCTCCAAGAAGAAGGGGAGGGAAGAATACTCTCAAATACAAAGTTGCAGTTTGAAAAGCAGCCCCTCTCAGCATCTGAAATATTGCTCAAATGAGAGAGTTTAATTAAGGTTTCTGTTCCCTTCAATTGTAAACATTTTTAGTACTTTTAGATTAGTGAATTTGATTTTTCTGTTGTTCACAGTAAGAAGTGAGATAAACTACCTATCCATCTTCTAGAGTTGAATCCAGAATTCCTCCCAAATTCAAGAATATTTGGAGCAGAAATTTCAGCTCCTATACAGAAAAATCTCAGGTTTGGATATCAATAAAAAACCCACCACTCATCATATGCCTCAGCTCCTTTCTGTCCCATCTCAGTTCTTGGAGCATATAGAACATGCTACAGTTGTGTGGTTTTTACGAAACAGGGAGGCATTGTGCATTGCACCTTAACTTTCTGAGTTTTGTCAACCGCTGAAGAGATTGTGGCTGGGAATGCATAGAGGATATCCTCCTCTAAGAATTCTCTGACCTTCCTAATTTGTTTTCCGTTTCATCCAGATGAAACATCACTCAAAAACTCTCTGTGGACTCCAGGCAGAGTATGAAAAAATGAAGCTCCCATTTTCATCTGAGTGGTTGTGCTGATGGGGAGCAAGGGTGCAAAAGCTATCATGAGGTTACGGCAGATGGTTTCTGGATTAACCTGTGTGATTTTGCTAAATGGCCCAATGGCAATTGTTTTGCCTCAGCATTTACAATTCAAAATAAGGATTTCAGGCTGTTCAGAGGTAATTAATTTGGAAAAAAAATAGGAGTCATTTTAATCCAGCCATATTCGAATAGCTAATGAATGAAAAGAAATTATCTTTGCTTTCCTCTTGTTTCCATTTGAGCCCTTATTTTATTCGGGGGCTGAGGGCTGCTGGTATATTTATTCCTGAAGAATGCATAGGTTTCATAGACTGACAGACTTCTCCATCCACAGCCATTCAGGGTAACACCTAGTAATTTCACAGATACTACAGTTCAAAACTCTTCAAAGCATTTCATATGTGGAATAATGGGCTAGTTAATCTTTGTTAGAATAACAGCAGAATACGATAAAACTATTGAACGCAATAAGATAATCAAAACAGTTTTTAAAGCTGACTTTTAATAGGCTCTCATGTTTCAAACAGTACAGATTTATACCAGTACTCAACAGCAAGCACTTCTTCTGTAGCACTTTCAGATTGCAAACATTCTTTGTGTTTCTTGGAAAAGGTTGAATCTAATGCTCCTCTCCCTTCCACCATCTTTTTCGAAGTTGAGCATGTTCCTTTTGCAGTATCATCTCCAATTAAATTAATGCCACTGACCAGAAAATCTGGTCCACAGTCCTTGTGTGGACTTAGCTTCTGTTTCTTGCATAGAGGGAGGCTAATGTGAGGCTGAAATTTGCTCTGCTCAGGTTAAAAACATATAGGTTCCCCCATAAGAAGCTTAGGGAGACCAACCTTTTTTTTTTTTTTTTTTTTTAATTTAGATTTTAATTGCAAATAAAACCTGTTCGAATTGTCATTTTACGGGAATGAAGTTCTAGCTAAAAACATAAAGGTTCCCCCATAAGAAGGTTAGGGAGACCAACCTTTTTTTTTTTTTTTTTTTAAATTCAGAGTTAAACTGCAAATCCTAAACCTGTTCGAATTGTCATTTTACGGGAATGAAGTTCTAGCCACTAACACTCTCAAACAAACTTTATTCTTTGCTCTTATTTCGGAGCACCCATCCTCCTGGTAGGTCCAATTCAAGCCTCAGACAACTTCCCTGGCAAATTTTAAGATCACTTGACCTGCATAGTCCATAGTTTCTCATACGAAATCATTAGAAACCCTTCTGTACTTGAAGTCTAGCAAGAGTTTTCCAAGCACTCACTGCAAGTCTCCCAGCAGAAAAGTGGAATCTAGAGAAGCACAGCTTGGCAGAATTGATCTCCAAAGACATCTGTCACTACAGTTTGGATGGCCTGAAAACTGTTTTCAATGTGACACTCAATTTAAGCTGTGATAACATTATAACTGCTACAGACAAGAAGGGCAAGCCTTTATTTGTAGGAACAGTCATTCCTGAAAGAAACCATAAGTTACCACCCCTGTCAAATTTCTAATTGTCGGACTCAGAAGGTTTGTCTAAGCTGGAGAAAGTGCATTGCTTGCTTTAGTCATTAATAAGTAATTCAAGGCCAAATCTGAAGTCTGTTAAAGTTTATGGAAAACCTCCCAGTGATTTCAGTAAGCTTTGGATAAGGGCCTATGCGTCTAGATTTCTTCCTCAAGGAATTTTCAGTTTAAGGGTATTGTGTAATTTTTGGTGCATTCTAAAGGTGTATCATCATCACAGGAATTTTAGCAGCTGTAGGTAAGAAAGGAAGAACTCTTTCATGCAGTATAGGGGCAGAAAGAAGGAAAATGATCCATCCAAACTCTATGTCAACTCCTCACATACTCTCACTATAGGAACAATACTGTCAAGTTAAAATTATAATTGCAGATGGGATTTAAGCCAGCAGTTGACCCAGCTAGTAAGCTGATCATCAACTGACATGCGGATGTAAACCTTAATAAGTATTGAAAAACAGAACCGTTATGAGGAATTCCCCATGGAGCCCTAACAGTAGGCAGTGTTATCTTTGCAGCTGTGTGTAGAAAGGAAGCCTCAACATTGACAGTTGTCCAGGCTTCAGTGTGCACACAATGGTGCATTTCACTAACATGGATCTGTCCTTACATCTGGTGCATCTGTCTTTTTTATTTTTTATACCTGAAGGTAAGGCCACTCAGAAAGGAAGATGTTATCTTTGAAATCTGTTGGTTTTGTTTGTATTTTTTTTTCTTTTTAAGGAGCAGTACTGTTATGCCTTCTTATATACACAAAGAGCAAGGGCTTAGTGGGTGGCTTTTACACTCATCTTCTGAAATTGCTGTTAAATAAGCTATTTAAATGAATAGTGACCTCTGAAAGGCTTTCTCAGACATGGGTTGTATGCTCTTTTCAAGTCTTTCTCTAGTATTTGCACTGGTATAAATTGATAGTCTCCATCACTTTGTAAAATTTTAAAGGCTGAAGTTTATACATTAAAATTATTAGATATCAGAATATAAATAACAAAGATTATTATTGAGGTGTATTATGCAGCACACAAAATGTCTTAGTGGGAGGCAATTGGATACCTTCAATTAATAAGAGACTGAGAACCAGATACAGCCTGGCTATTTTCCACCACTGCAGAAGCACAAAGAAGTCATAAACTGAGGTTAACCAACCAATTAAATTGATTTGTAGCTGTTTTACATCACTAGAGCTGCACAAAGAAACCAAGATACATTATTAAGTCTAAGCCAAAATCTTCAAATAATATTTTCAGAAAAATGTTCAAAAATTGATACCAATATGGTCTCATTAATACGCAGCTTTTCTAGCATGAGTACCAATTTTACATCATTCATAGACTTTTTAGTACTGAATTTAAAGCCTGTCAAGTTAAAAGTCTTAATGCACTGTTTGACTTTGGAGACAAATGGAAGGTAATTTCTATATTGCTGTTTTCTTCTTTAAAAAATATCTGATCATGTTATAGAAAGGATGGAAAAGTTAATGCAGTAGCTTAATAATGTGCAAGAAAAAATGTGAGAGATCAGCCTAATTGGTATCTCCCAGCTAAAGTCCTTGGATAAGGTGAATACTTCTTTGGGCAGAACATGTCAAATGACCACTTTACTGTGGGTAAATACTCTGGATTGCATGAGCTGTGTGTAGCACAAATCAGAAGCACAGGAGAGGAACGACATGGATATCTTTATATGTACCCTTGCTCTGATTATGGCCACTATCCAGTTATATCCTCAAGATAAATTAGAACAGCTTCAGTGCTGCTTTATCTCAGAAAGTCCCTCAAGGGGCTGCTGTGCTCGTCAAAACTCACCAGAGCTCCAAATCCCAGTTATCTCAGTGAAGACGAGGGTGGGCTGATAGGAACCCAGCTACACCATCTTCCTGCTAACTGAAGATTTCCTCCCTCTGTTAGCACAGGGAACAAGGACTGAGTGGAGTTGTGATAAACAGTATTCGATGATATGAGAGGTTGTTGCAAAGAGGAAGGGAATAAGCTAACCCCCATGTGCTGGGCAGATAGGAGAAAAAAATTATGTGCTCAAGTAGGACCATGAAATGCTCTAGTAAGGAAGATTAACGTTTTCAGGGCAGTGTTTTAACTGAGGGAAGTCAAGTGCAGGTAAAGGTTTCCTAAACCAAATGTGGAGTCTCTTCATGGAGATCTTTAAAGACAGGTAAGTAAAACCTCTGTTCAGAGTGAGATGGACCTGCTTTACCCCACCTCATGGCTCCTGACAAGTCTATTTCTGTTATAGTCCTTTATCACTAGTGGAGCTGTGTATACTTCCAGCCAGGATCAATGACCCTATCTACTGGCATTTCATTGAGTAAGCCATCAGAGTTAACTTAGCTAATCCTTGATCTACAATTACTTTATGGCTGCAAGAAGTTTTACAACTTTCTATGGACAAAATAACATATCCTGTTAACAGTATCAACTTTTACTTGTTCTCCCTTTAGCAGGACATCTACCTCATCAACAACTTAAACAGTCCTCCAGGGACATCTTTACAACAATACAGTATTGAGAAAAAAAATCACCATACAGCTCATTCTATCAAGAATATATTAACATCAGTGGAATGATTTTCATAAAGATGTTGAAAATTGCTTTGAGAGTGGGCTTGGGTTCAGTCTTGAGGCTTGGTTCTGAATGGAAAGGCTTAAATTTGGAAGGTCTTTTGTTACAGGCCTGCCAGGCAGGTTTGGAAAGCTTTCAGTAGTCAGTAAAACCAAGGTAGTGGTATTAAGTGAATGGGATCAGAAAAACACATCTCATGTTATTTTTCCCTCCTGTGGCTATAAAGAAAAAAATTAAGGCACCACAAGGAAACTCAGGGATTGAATGGATTCCACCTCAGTGCTGGCAGAAACATCATCTGTGACGGAGACCTGGTGCTTACTGGAAGGGTTCTGTCTGTTTTCTTTCCTAGTCAGTGCTGCTTGGACTTCATTTCTTCCCAGATAGTTGACATCTGGCTATGTGTTTTTTTAATGTTCAAGTCCAAATGTGAATAACATCCGATAATGGAAATTTTGGGACAAACTTCTTCTTTTGGGTGTGTGTACATCTGGGCCCAAATAGAAAATTTATTTCTTACTCATAAGCTCCCAAATAAATAACAGAAATACAAACAAAAAATAAGTGAAATGTGATTGTTTTCTCAATGCCCCTAATTACAGGGAAAACTTACCTGTTTGTAGGAAAAGACAGCAGAAGTTTCAGTAAAAAGCTGCACTGGACCTCAGGTATTTGAGCTCAGCTATTTTGCAACTAATGAGGCAACTATTGCAAGTGGCAATAACCAAGGGAACAGCCCCTTTCTTTTAGGCAGATGTTCAGGTTAATGAATCAGGCCAAGTGAGGTGGGATTTCTTCTAACCAAGCACTGTCTGCACCGTATTTTTTTCCTCCTCACCACCCACTGAGTCTTCACTTTCCACGTCCTCCAGCTGCCAGATACCACAGCTAACCTTCCCAGAAGCAGAGTGCCTCCCTTAGCCCGTGGCTGCTGTCCATCATTGGCTTCAGAGGAAGAGTTCCAAACTTGTTTCAAAATGCAGGTGCTCTGCATGATATGTAGCATATTTTGCTACTAGCCAGGGTATTGGGGTGGCCTTTTTTGGCTACCTATTGCATTGGTGAATTCATTCCCCTACTGCCCTCAGGAGTATTGATAATGATCCCCATAGGCTTTCTTGATGCTTAGCAGGAAAGCAGAACAGAACAAGTGCAGACCTCCCTGCTGCTGAACTTGGACAATAGGGCTGCTCATAATACCAGCAGATGTTTTTGCTTTTTAGGCCATACAGGGCAAATTTATTTTCCTCTCAGGAGCAAATGCAAGCATAGCCAACAGTAAGAAATTCAGAGCTAGCTTCCGGAAAGCCATTATTGACTTTTGCTGCACAGCAGTACTTACACTTAAGGTCCATCAACAAAGAAGGTCTTCTGGTTAGTCCACTCAGCTGCTGGCTCAGCAAAAAGTGATGTACCTTAAGCATCCAAGCTGGGCTTAGTTTCACACCCTGCTCTGCTTAAATGTGGTATGCCAGGTAATTTCTCTGCTTTGTGTAGCACATTTGTAAAGACATGGAATTTTCTTCACCTTAATGCACTGAGGTATGAAAGCTGTAGCCCTCTGAAGCTCCCATGAGCATTATATGTACCTAGCTAACCTTTATCAATTTTTATTTTTTTTTACATTTATCAAAAGAACAGTGTTTTATAAACTGGTTTTGGTCTTTCTTCTGTTTCTTTGTGCTCATAAAAGTAAAAAATTAAAGCAGAAAGAGGGAAGGGCATTAAACTGTTTAAAGTTTTCACTTCAAAAAAACTTTTAACTGGATTTCTTGTTTGGATTCAAAGAGGCAAAATGTGAGACTTTGATGTTCTTCATGTCCCTGTTAAAAGAGAGAGAGAGAGAGAGAGAGAGAGACCCACCAATAGGAAGAAGTTGGCATGAAGCCCTCTTTGACACAGCAAGCACAATGTAAAGGATTAGAGGTCTAATCTAGAAGATATATTGCACACTAAACAGCGGAACCATTTAGGAGAACATTAAATGGCACTTAAGCTAAACAGTTGTCCTTGGGAACTGCAGTCTATATGTGACTGCTCTAATATCCATTTTAAGCTTGCAGGGCTTTGAAAACAAGATGTCATTGTTTTATAAAAACACACACATTTAATCTTCTCTTGTGAGGCTGTTCTTGAAATATCTGGCTGCTGGACTGGCAAAACATTTCAGAGGAAACAAATGGGGCTGGTGTCAAAACTAGTACTGTTGCACTTTATTTCTGGAGTTATGGAGTTATTTGCATGTGCTCAGTTGATTATTATTTTTTTTAATCCAAATAAGCAAACCACAAACTTTTTCAATGATAAAAGTCCCATTTAATTTTTTAAACAGTATTCCCACTGTTTTATAAGCTAATAATTATGATGATGATGATAATAATAATTAATAATACAGTTTAAGTAATATGAGAACACCAAGAAAGCGGTCAGTTCTACATTCACTTGTGTTCTGTGTTCTTCATAAATTAATATTTATGGAACTACTAGGAGGCTTCAGCCAAAAATAAAGACCACCCAGAGCAAGGTTTCAATTTCAGTATTACAGGCACAGGTCATTAAAAAAAATCTTACAAAAAAGCCTTCTTCTGCAACATGTACAGTACATGGATTTTCATGTACATCACTCAGTAGGTGTGTGAAGCATATTCCATTCCTAAAATATTACAATGCATGCTTTTATAATTCATTTACTATTATCCATCAGGGAGAAATCATCCTCTCCACTGAGCGGGCCAGAAATAGAACAGGAAAAGAGGCAGCAAGGAGGGGACTGTGTCTTGCAGAAATACACATGCCAGTTAAAAATCTTCCTACTTTTTAACTGATGATCTAGAAAATTAAGTGGAGGGGGAAGGGGAATTAATTGTAACTATTTATCTGGTACCTTTGATGTTGTTACTTTTCTCAATAATAATATTAATGCTCGCCAGAATGACTAATCAGGACAGGATCTGAAAAGTAATTTTGGCTATCTGCAAAATAATTATGCCATTGTGGTCTTCATGGATAGTCTTGGTTAAATGGGCTAGTGGTCTTCAAGCAGTTCCCGTCAGATATACAATTGCAGCTGGGAGCCTGGTTAACTATTCCAGAATACAGTCCAAAGGCAAAACCAGTGAAGAGAGCAATCACCTCCAGCAGGGCTTGAGTCATAGGTGGCTCCAGGCTAAAGAGCATTTCCAAAGCATTGTATGATAGACTACACGGTGTCATAGCTGTGGTGCAAACAAACACCAACCTTTTGTCTCCAAGGAGCACTGTAAGATGGTTGCAGGAGAAAAGTTAGCAGTTAATTTTATATTAACCTCCTGCCAGGCTTCTCAGTCACCATGACTGTTATGCTTATTGTCTTTGTTAGCATGTGATTAATTGCTGGAGTATCTATGAAGCCACTCTCATGTCAGGCTGGGTAGGAATCCACCTGTTTTTTTTAAATTAAAAGCAGCAGATGATACCTCATGGAAGTAATTCTTTGTGAAGACAATATAGACTCTGTGTTACATGCTTGCCATAGTTCTCCATCCCTACTGGACATCATTAGGTGGATTTGCCCAAACACAGTGCTGAGATGTGCAAAGAGCAACAGCAGTGCTGAGGTATGCTGAGCACTAAGGCTTTGGCTTAGATATCCTAGATATCACCCCATTCCTAAAGCCATAGCTTCCCTTTTAAGTAAGGCCACTCCAGCAGCATGAAGGCTCTGTCCTGGCTGTTTCTGCCTCCATCATGCACGACCCAGACCTGAGCCTTGTGCTTCAAGGAGTCTTCTGAGATCTGCCCTGCATTGAGCTCTACCTTATGGAGAGAGCTCAGAGATGGAGAGAGAGATCTAACCCTAGCAAGAATTAAGTTTTCTGCTTATAAAAAAATGGGAAATATCTGAGAGTAGAAATTTTATGTTTATTTAGAACAACTAATATCCTCAGAACAAATACCAAGCTTGCAGGCACAGATGAAGAAACAGAAACAAAAATATTTCAAAACAAAGACCAAGTAAATTTGATTCATTGTATCTTGACCTGTAAGACATCTGAGAGACACTTGACTGCTGTCTCTGCAGCCTTCAGTTGAGTCTTTCCTCTGTTTCTCAGTGTCTGAATGAAAATCCTCATTGTTAAAGTGAGTCTCAGGACACACAGACAAGCCTTGCATGTCCTTTGTGTGGAGGACAACCCAGACCTTATTTTACCTTTTTTGCTTTTACTTTATTTTTTAATTTTAATTTTATGGTTATAGAATGGAAATTAATTGGTACTTCTGTTGTTTTGTACATGTCTTGCATCAGAGTGATTTCTACCCCCCCCGATCAATGATTGTACCAAAAGTTCTGTAGAAAGCTAAAGGTTTCCATGAGGTAAAGGGAGGGGCTGGGGATAGAGAACCTAGGAGAGGAAAATCTGGTATACACTGGAGATAAAACATCTGTGGTGAGTGGAAAGTTCCCCAACTGCAGTTGTCTGCTCCTATGCTGGAACAATACAAATCCACAAATAGAAAGTAACTAAAACACTTTCCATTTCTTAATAGACTGTCTGCTGTTAATTATTTTAGTTGCTTGCTGGGAACAATGGAGGAAGATTGGAAATGATGGCTCAGAAATTATGAGAAATAAATAAGTTACTATTTTTAATGTTTTTGGACTTCACTAGTATATAACACTTCTCATTAGAAGATCCTAAAACACATAGGAAAGGGTAACTATTCCTACTAAACTCAATTTACAAGCTAGTAGAATGGGACTAGGGAGTTTCTATGGTGTTTAACTTTGAACAGGGTGAAGGGATGGCTTTTGCAACAGCCATTTATAGAGGATTTACACAACTGTAGTGTTTATGTTGCCTTTCAATAAAAAGCAGCTGCAGAAAGACACAGATGGCAAGTTTCAGTACCTGTGAGGTACTGAAGACATTCTCCAGAAAGCTGATGCACAGGTACAAGGAGATTCACACGCTTTCTGCAGCACTTTAAGTATTGCTTTCTAACAAAAGTCTGAACTAATTTTAAATGTTTATGTTGTTTATGTTCAAAATTCTCTTCCTCTGCCTGTTTAAAGACAGATCCTCATCCTGATATAAATCATCCCACTGCACCTTTCAAGTTCTTAAGCTACATCTTTGCTGCAGAGTTCTACAGACTCTGGTACCAGGTATTGTTCCTAGCAATTCTCTCATCCACACACAGAAATGCTTCTTCAAGGTGAGCAGTGTTAGCAACCCAGTTTTGGTTGTGTAGCTATACACGTGGGCTAGAGGCTGTGTACTGATTGCACTCTAGCTGACATGGGACTTACTTTCTCATGAGAAACCAATGCAAAAATTAACTCTATGACCCCCTTCAATCCTCTTACAGCCTCAACTTCCAATGAGTCTATGATGCCACTCACTTCTACACATTAGCAGTGTTGGCTCTCTACTGTGGCTGTATACACATCACGTACGAGAGATGCAGAGAAGGAAGGATCAAAGATGTGGCCATAAGCTGAACATCTGCTTCTGCCTACATCTGTTTTCCTTGACATTTTCTTCTCTCACATGCCTTTCATAAACTCCAGAATGTCCAAACCAAGCTCTCCTGTATTCCCCTGCATTATCATGTCCTGTGTTAAAAGAATGAATGCAATTTATCTAGAGATTAAGACCCTAAGCAGAGGGTTGCAAAGGAGATGTGACCACTGTTACAGCCAAAGGACTACAACAACACTGATTAAATTGCTGCCTAAATAAGAATAAATAGCAACTTTTATATCTCTATTTTAAATAGTTTTTAATTTTTGTTTAGGTTTCTGCAGAAGATAGAACTCTATTCTTTAAGGGAATAGAGAAAATCATGAGAGGCCATGTAAAGGTCAGTAAAACTTTCCTTATTAATAAAGAATGAAGATTAAAAAAAAATAATAAAAAAAATGAAAAGAGCCTGGAGATGCTCTGATTGAAGAGAGTATACTCAATTGCAAACCGGCATCATGTTTTTATCTGGTAAAACAGTGGCTTCTGTGATCACTTACTCTATTTCAAACCCTAATCCTAAAATTTCATAGTGAGGCTCATCCAAAAGCCATCAGGATCATTTCTACAGTTTTCTGTGAGCTTTGGATTGGACTCTGTCCACATGTATCCAATTAAAACAGTCAGACTCTTGAGTTCATCTTCCTTTCATCCCCTTGCAACAAGAGGTAGGATTTCTCAGGACAATACTGTATGCATTCTCTATCAGCAATGCTAAGAGTAGTGGACGCACAAAGAACACTGGCACCAATCAGTTAATACATCAGATTTTGCCATAAGTTCACACTGTGTTCAATCCTATTGATGTCAGTCCTGTGCAATGTTCGGCCCTGGATTTTCCCATAATGGGATCCCATTCTTTTTGCATGAGAATACGTCTTGGACAAATTGCCATGTCACATGCATTCAAAAGGCCATGATAATCCCTCCATCTTTGCACGGGCTCCCAATTACATCAAAGGAATTTCTGCATACAAACAAGGGTAAAATATGCCTCAAATTTGAAGTTAAATTATACCGTTAAGGCGTGAGCTAAAATAAGAAGCAGCAAAGAAGCTGAACCACATTAGGGAGCATATCCAAAGCACTGTGTCTCAGAAAAAAACTCAGTCCTTTATACTACAATGATTTGGCAAAGATGGGGAAGAATTTGTGACGTGCTTTTTCAGGGAAAAAGCTATCTCCTTTCCTTCCTACCAGGCAGCCCCAATGGAATGCAGAGAGAGGGAAGAAATTAATGATTTCATATACTCTTCACCTCTTTTCACACTGATTGCAGACAAAGACTTGTGGGTCTGGTCCCGAATTCCTGCACCTCAGCCATCCACAAAGGCTTTGAAAAGACAAGGGTGCTTTTGCTTGGTCTTCCCCCTTCCATTGTAAACATGCTTCTGAGAGGAACAGTTTAACTCATGGAGAAAAAAATTCCAAAGTTGTTTAGCAGTGAATATTCTGATGATGTATGGGATCACATGGAAGAAATGTCATGCATGTATGCATTTTCCTTACATAAGTATGATCACAAAAGATGAACTGTTATCTGTAAGACTCTATGATAATAATTTACGTAGATGCAGACAACAGTACAAGCTTTCTGAACCAGAGTAAAATGTGAAATGCAACTTTACCCAAGAATATTCTGAAAATGCAACTGAGAAGGAGATTCTACAGGGCCAGATATTTGCTGCCACTGTTTAAATATTGTGTGCAAAGTAAAAATAAAAATCAAAGGTGGCAGGACCAGCTTCCTCCTCAGTCTTTTAGTTCTCTTTTACCTTAAATATATTGCCTAGATATCAATGGCAGATACCTGCATACAAGTAGTATTCTGCCAGGAGCTACTAAACTGCCATCAGGTTGCATTTTCTGGAGTAAGGGAAAGGACTGCTATGTCCCACGAGATATTAGAATTATTAATTGTAATTCAGTTTGCTCATTGCTACCTACAGACCTATAACAAAAAAAAAAAAA
Organism: Chaetura pelagica; assembly: GCF_000747805.2. NCBI lineage: Eukaryota > Metazoa > Chordata > Aves > Apodiformes > Apodidae > Chaetura > Chaetura pelagica. Next base: position 4,647,417 of record NW_009954543.1, read on the forward strand.
GTGATTTGAAAGATTTGGGGTAGAAGACACTAAATTGTGTTATGAGAGGATTTTAAGAAGGATTCAGTGGATTCAAGTAATTTATGGTTGCATCTAACCTTAATTGAGGTATCCCAAGGTCATACATATAAAAAGTGTTGCCTTTTTCCATGACTTCGCTTTTATTAAAAGCTCCTTGCATAGTTCATGACAGTTTTAACTTTTCACAAGACACTCACAAATTAGAATCATCTTCCTTGTGGGCCTGCTAATGGAAATCCCCTCATACAGTTATTAGTCACTGTCTTACAATAGCTTCTTGTCTCTAAGTACTTTGATGTTGTACATAAGAGCTGTGGATCAATTACATTCATTTTTCCCATTACCGGGCAAATATTTGGACGTTTTCTGTTGAGTTGATTCAAGGCAGAACTAAACCAAAGGAGTTGCATACTGTGCAGACATTTCTAACCTTCAGAAGCTGAAGGTTTTGTGACCTGGGAGAATTAATATATGTTTATTCTAGCAGGATAAATGGAAAAAGACCATTTCTATTTTAGGGAGATAAATGAAAAGCAGGGAAGATGGGGTTTGTTATGACAAAATTGTTCACAAGTGGCATGCTGAAATGAGGAAAAGCAGTTATGTATTTATATTATAATCCCCACGGAATGTTTGTCAAGAGAAACTCAAGTGGCAAAATGCATTAGTAATTGTTGGTTTTGCTCAGTTATCAAAACAAGTATTTTCACTAAAATCGGTCTGCTAAGGTTGTCTCCATTGCAAAGACTCAAAATGCACCTATCTTCTGCAGTGAAAATCCAGAACTTTTTCATCAAGATGTGATTTCTTCCAGCAAGGAGAACACATACAGATTTTTCTTCTTGCCTATTTCAAACAATAACTGTAAGTCTTCCACCACTGTGTCAGAAATACAATTTAAAAATCCTTCACTTGCCAGGATTCTTCTGCTGAACAGAAGGAAGCAGGGGGTCCAGATGGCATGCCTAGCACTGGCAATCTCAAGTGCTTGCCATGCTCAGGATTGTTATAAAGCAAGAGCAAACGGACGGCATTCTCCAAACATGGAGAGCTGGTACTGCTCTGCTGAACTCTCAAGTTCACTCCTAACACTTATGGGGATTTTGGCTCAAACAAAGGTTTCATTGAGAAGAGACTAGTGCTCCATTTGGTCATCAATTTTTCATTAAATCTTTTTTTCAGCAGGCAAGACAGATTCCCTGAAACCACTTTTTCCATATTCCAGAAAGGAATTTCTGTGACTGGTATAGACAAACCCTCTGTTAATTCAGCTGTTTGACTGCTCTGGTACTGGGGATCAGAGTGTGTGAGCCCTACAGAAAGGCAGAACAGCAGCTTGGATGGGCTTTGTTCTCTTCCTTCAGAGATGAGGAACTGCCAAATGATAGGGGAGGTGAAGCCTTGAAGTAACCCCAAATGAGGATTCCTCCCCAGGAAGACTGTGTGCTAGTCTGTGAAGCAAAAAGACATTTCTTTTTGTGCAAATGTTCAGGAAATTCAGATTATGAAATCATTGTCAATATTATCTAAATAGGTAGTGGGTTTAGAGCCATTCGAAGAATGAACACATGAATGGAAAATGTATTTCTTCTTCATGTTCATTGCTAAAATATGCTTAGGAATTTTTTCTGATGGAGTTTGAATATTTTTATTTAGGCCTTTCTGAAATAATTTGATCTTCTTACTGAGTTTTTACATCTACTGAAAAGATGGCATTCAACCAGGAAATTTTATTTGAAAAAAATTACAGCATTTCAATCAGTCTGTACATATTTTATTAATGTTGTGTTCTCAGAATGGAAAATTGGTCCAGTTAGAACCATGAAAAATAACACAATTAAAAACTTACACATGCAATCTTTTTCAAGTCCTTAAAATACTTTTGTAAACCTTGGTGTAAAATTATCATATCTGTAATTTCCAAGAGAACGTCTTATGCCACAAATGTCAATGTGTTTAAACAGGAGAGGGTAGAGTTTAACACCGTTATCTGCTGTGACTGCCAGGAAGGGCATAAATCATGGTTATCTGAAGTCCTGATGCTGTTCCATTTGTGTAAATTTGAGTCAGGAGAAATACCACTGTAATCAATGGACTGTACAGTTGTGCAGATAGCAGGAAAAGGGTGCCTCAAACACATTGTGCTTTGCACATTTTATCTTTCTTTACCCATTTTCCTAGCTTCACCTCCTTTTCTTTATCCCTTAAAATGAAAGGCCACAAAGAGCTACAACTGGGAACAGCTTTATCACAGGGAACCACCCTCAAATCAATGTATTTTATTAGACGTTGTCTTGAAACTCTGTCCCAGGACTTTAAGTGAGGCCAAGAGAAGATGATGAATTATTGCATTAAACCTATTGTGATTTGTGGCTTTAAATGAATCATTCATATTTCATTGCAATTTTATTTGCAGCATATGCAATTTCAAAAATAGGATGAAATTTATTGTCTCTTTCCATTTATAGCTTAAGCAGTTTGTTGGAGGCATCATAATTCATTACAATGCCATCTCATCATTATTATTTTCCCTGCAGAGGCATTTTAGTCAAAAGTGAAAGTACCAATTGTGTTAACTATAATTATGTTGACAGTATATTGAAGAAAATAGACTTTAAAAGTGCAAATTCTGTGAGGTGCTGAGAACATCCTGCCAGATGCTATGCAACCTCAGTTCCCATCCAGGGTGACAGAAAGTTAATGTGCCTCATCTTTTACAGGGTCAGACCACTGATGATTAAACAATTCTAGCAAATATTATCTCATTTTTATTTGTCTGGGACATTATGAAACACAAAATTAAGGAAGTTCAGATGTGGTAGCAGAATACAAAGCACTAACACACCCAGCGTGGTGCTTGAGAAGTGTTCCTTTATAATCCTATATTCCCCAGACAAACACTTGTAAATACGGAAGTAAAACAAAACACATTTCCTTTATATGAAAAAAATGTCTTAATAACCACAGGATTAACAACACCAGAGAAGGACAATCCCCTGAAGGGCCTAAATCTTGTTTCCAAAATTTGGGCTGGATTAACGGTGTTCAAGCTGAATTTTTTTATGATAAATCATGGAAGGCATGTTTTTAAAAGACATATCATGGTCAAACATACCCTGAATAGATTCTGAAGTGATACATCATGACTTGAAAACGTACTGATTTCAAAGGGCATTCCAATGGTCAGGGTGGGGAATGGGACTCAGGCATTCTAGTTTTGGTTTCTAGTTTGGCTAGTTTTCTTACATGTACAGGGTAAATTATTTCATCTGTCCTGTGTCATGCTCTTCTGGCTAAAGAAAACAAATCACATTCTGTTTTCTTCAAGTCAGAAGTAATACAGGTGGGAAAACTTACCTGCCACTCCTATCCCCACACAAAAGTAAAGACAGACCTAAATATATGCTGAGGTAATCAGAGCTGGTAATACTACTTACACAGTGAAGCAAAACACATTGTGGAAAAATTCACTGTGGTTGTTTTGTTTGCTGAATCACATTATTTTTGAAGATAGGGAGAAAGTTATTACATTATTTAACATATTTTTATTCGAAGGCAAAAAGACTTATTTATGCAAAAGGCTTCTCCTTTACGCATCCCTCACAGGTTTCTCCTGCCCAGGCTGTGCCCAGTCATCCAATCAGAAGAGGAAAACTGTCACACAAGTGAGCATCCTTGGAAATGCAGATATTTATATAAACAAAAAGCCTAGTTCATGGTATGAAAGCAAAAGAAATGCAACACAGGCCCAGACCAATGTCTCTTTGACAGTGTTTTATCTCTGGAAGCAGGTTTAATTCAGGTAGGGCTCATCCTTCACCCTTCTGAGTGACTGCTCTTCAGCTGTTGCCTACTTCCCCTCATCCAGCATTTAGCAACTTAAGTACTTTCTGAGCCAGAGGCAGCATGTAATCCACCACTTATTAACACCCAGCAAAGCATCTGATCTTCATTAATTTGTTTAATATAGTAATATCAGGAAAAAAAAATAAAATCACCTGTTTGTCCTTCAATGCATCCATGCCATCTAATGCAAGTGGAGGGCCATTATCTTTTTAGATGCCTTCATAGAAAACCTCTCTGATTATTCTTTTTTTCCCATTATCTATACCTTCCATGCTATCCTGCTACTGGTGCTGATTTGATCAATCACAATGAAAGTTGATTGATTGACAGTTTCATACTTGAATTCTTTCAAATGTCCAATGTAAATACCATCTGTTGCTACTGGTTTGTTGTGGTACCGATTTGCTCTAAAATCTCCAACACTCCAATCTGGGAGTTTACACGGACTCATTCTGTGTAAAGAATGACCCCAGTGTGAAAGACTCCTACCTCATTTACAGTGTGAACGAGGGCAAATAATTCACTTAGCTGTTTCATAATGTCTTTATCTTCCTTTGCTGCTTCTTCTCATCCTGCTAACTGTCCAACTGTGCTGCTTCTGATGTATATACAAAAGGCTTTACTGTTAGCTCTCATTACTTCTGCAAGTTGCTTCCACTAATATTTTTGGCTTGCTTTGCTGTGGTTTAACATTTATTTTGCTGGGGATTATACTCTTCCTCTGTTTTCTTTCTTTGGACACAGCTCCCATATTTTGGAAGATGTCTTTCATTTTAAATGGCATCTATTACATGGTTGTTTAACTCTGCCAGCTGCTTCTGGCTATGGCTCATTCAGAGTCCCTTTTTATCAATGGTATTGATGACTGTCGTACATTTATTCTTTTTAAAGTTTGTGTGCTACTTGCAAATATTTAACTCTTTTTCACTACTATTTCCAACTATCCATTAAAGAACATCCTTGTTCTTATATAATTCCACAACTATATTCCAGAAGTGTTTTGGTGGAGAGTTCTATGTTACTAATGAAACCAAAAGTCTCTGTATTGCTTTTTAAATGTTCAATAACATTTAGCATAGGAGTCAGACAAGAATACAAAATAATTAAAGGGTCTAAGGAAATCTGTCATGAAAAATCTTCTCCATGTGATTCACATACTAACTCAGAGATTAATGTTCCATCAGTGTGTGTTTCATAAAATTGCACACATCTACATTAACGTCATCCACAGCCTCATCAGGGCAGAGTTGGGCAAATGTAGAACCAAGCATTATATATTCACATACCAGAGAGATGGGCACAATGTAAGAATTCTAAGAGATTTTTATGGTTGATACTGAAAGTACATTAATATATATTTCTGTTTTATTGAATCCTATTAAACAATTTGTGATCAAGGTACCATACTGAATTCTTTGTCCTCTAGAAAAGGATTTTAAATTACCCTTGCAAAAATCTCATGGCATAATTAGATTCTGATGCCTGGGTGAATGGATACATCATTTTGGTTGTATACATTTCATCTTTCATGCAAGAATCATAGAATGGTTTATGTTGGAAGGTACCATAAAGATCATCTAGTTCCACCCCCCCTGCATAGGCAGGGACACCTCTCACTAGATCAGGTTGCTCAAAGCTCCACCCAACCTGCCCTTGAACACTTCCAGGGATGAGGCATCCACAACTTCCTGGGCAACCTGTTCCTGTGTCTCATGACCTTCACACTAAAGAATTCCTTCCTAATATCTAATCTAAATCTACCCTCTTTCAGCTTGAAACCATTCACCCTCATCCTATCACTATATGACCTTGTAAAAAGTAACTCCCCTGCTTTCCTTTAGCCTCTTCAGGCACTGGAAGGCCACTATAAGATGTCCCTGGAGTCTTCTTTTCTCGAGGCTGAACAAAGCAAACTGTCTCAGCCTGTCTTCATAGGAGAGGTGCTTCAGCCATCTCATCATCTTTGTGGCCCTCCTCTGGACTTGCTCCAACAGCTCCACATCCTTCTAGTGTTTGAGGCTCCAGAACTAGACACAGAACTGCAAGAAAGAGTAAAAGATACAGTAAAAAGACACAGTATGCTAAACCTCCTTCAGCAAGTCTGTGTGTGAAGACTACAAATTAAGCCACAACAGATTCTAAATGCAGCTTCAGCCTTTCTGCAGAGCCTTATGGAAACCTTACAGAGGTTTTGCTCTGCCTCTCTGAGCAAGTTATACATCTATCTTCTTAAAGTAATAAATGGAAATACAACACCATGTAAATGTAAGGAGCATATATTATTAAAGCAGTTACTAGAAAGAATGCAATACAAAGAAAGTCACATTTACATAAAACTTGGGACTTGATTGCTGTGTTTTTAAGTGTTCCTTGATCCTTTTGCTTAAATGTGACCATGCTTGTGCCATGCCAGATTTCTTTTCCTTCATATCTGCAAATAACACTATTTCTCTGTTTTTCTCTCTGCTTTAAATAACAAGTAGATCTTTATTTCTTGTTACAGGTCACATTACACTTCTTTCACAAACAGGAAAATTTATGCAGATAACATACCACATAGATACTCTCTCTATATATTTATGCAAATGTATACAAATACACTTTTGAGTTCCTAATGTATATATTTTCTACAAGCATAATGGTGCAAAATAGATGCTTTTTTTTTTTCCAAGACAGTAGGTTGACAGTATTCTTGCCAAGATTCTTGTAAATGACAAATAAGAATGCAATCCTGCTCAAGAAAAATGTCTGTTCAGATATTTTCCAATCTAATGTGATTTTTTTTTTTGTATGAAAGCTTGAGTAGAGTGTAAGAATAAAGCTCACAACTCAAATAATGTATTATAGACCTAATAAGTTTTTTTTTAATTAAAACATTGCTTAGAAGAGGAAAAGACATGCATAAAGGAGAGTTTTTATCAGAGATTTTGTAGTAAAACTAGTTCTGCACTCCATGAAGCAAGGTGCATAGCCCATAGCGGTTGACCTAGAAATCACTGCTCTGAAATTATCTGGGGAAAGCTGACATTATCCTTCCACATTTGTCAGAGATACTAGGGTTTGGGTTGGACGAAAATAGCTTTAAACCATTCAGTATAATTCTGGTTTTGCTCCTCACAATAATAATGAACCGACTTTTTGTTACTATAGAATGAGTCAAAAGCAATGAACAGCAAAGAGAGAAAGAATTGTATGTTTAGCCAGATCCATGCTTTGTCATTTTATCATACAAACTCTTGTCAGCTGGCAGCAGCATGAGTAACCTAAGCTTCAAACAGTATCATTCCGCAGATAAATCAATGAATGCAGACAGAAACAAGTGAAGTCTATTTTAGACAGCCTAATGATCAGTAGTTTTTTCTAATAGCTTGTCAGACTTCAACCTGTCAAGTCTGAAGATTTAGGGACACTGATTCACCGGAGATTTCCTGATTGCATTCCCTCTGGGCTATCGGTGAATCTCAATAGGAGACTCCTAAGAAAAGGGGAGAAAATGGATAGCCTTCAGGCCTTTATGAGGCACAGGTTATTGTCATGCCTCAACTAAATCCTAATTACTCTGATTAACAATGCAAGCCTGTCACTACTCATGCATAATAGTGAAAAAGTTTGCAGTAATGACTACGAAATGTTGCCACTTCTGCCCAGGCCTTCACACGTGCCTCACTGGGGCTTTGTCTGTCCTGCGTGCCATTCGCCCAGCTGCTGTTTCCAAAATAACGTTGCCAGGGTGAGCTCCATTTGCAATTGAGACCAAACCTGAACACTCTCAGTGGGATCAACCGGCTCACAAGATGGGCTGCAGGATTTAGAACATATTGAGACCGTTACTGGCTCACTGTATCAGATGTTTTGCTTCTTCGTATTAACTTTCCTCTTAAAATCAAAGGTCTGTGGTAGGTTGCTATTCAAATTCCATGTCATCTTTCTGTATATTAATCTTTTTTTTAGTGTCTTATCTGTTTCAGAGGTTTGTTATTGCTTAGCTGTTCAATATCTCTGGGGTATAATGGAAAGCACATACACTACTACTTGGAATGAAATGTCCAACAGCTTAGTGAGAAGTATAGCAGCACTTTCATTTGAGAAAAAAACACAAAAACATTTTAAATAGAAGGGAGACACTATTTCTATGGGAAAAGTGTATTTTGAGATGCATACTCTAGGGCAGTAGATTGCAGCCCTCTATACTGCTTTGCTAAACATCCCAGGACAGTTGCCTCCCCATCTTCTATTAACTCTGTGATCTACCTGCCATCATTAAAACTGACTGCAAAAGTCTCTAACCAAGAGTCCAGGTACTGTTGGGGCTACCAACGAAGTTCCTGTTAGCTTTGGTGGCCAGGTCCAGTGCCGGGGAGTCAGGGGCCTGGTGTCCAGGGGACACAGGGAAGACTTAGCAGAGAAGAGGGAGAAAAGGTTGTGTCCCTCCACAACACTCAGCAGTGGCCAGGGTGTGGGATCAGACTCGGGAACTCAGTTTAGATTCACACAATAAGAATGAATGCCAGTGTTACTGTTTAAGGTATAAAAGTGTTCCTCCATCTCTGATTGGTAAGCCCTGGCTCTGCTAGATGCACGTGTTCAGCACCTCACAGGATTAGCCCATGCTGGCTCCACACCAGCGTGATGCACTTCTCTATGCACCGATACGCATCAGACAAAGTGTTGGAGTGGTCAGCAATGGAGACTATACCAGTCAATCCTCAGTTACGGTCCAGTAGGAAAAACAAAACAAAACAAAACCCAGCAAAACCAACAACACAAACAAACAAACAAAAAAGGAGATGTAATTAAAACTCTTACTTTTTTTCTTTTCCTACTTTAAAGGCTTTATCCTAGGGCCTGCTGGATGCTTTTATTGCTGCATCCTCCAGCTGAGGGTACATTACTTGAAAAACAGGCTTTGCCCTGGAAGAGCAGAAAATACTACCACTTCTTTTGTGCATAGATGCACAGTCTTCTCTCTGCCTCTCAACCAGTGCACTTCTTGGGCCTCCCAGGTTTGGAGTTTATCCCAGTTGAAAGGGAAGGGATGTTTGATTCACTGTGTTTAAAACAAAATTTCAAATTAAAACATAACACAATAAAGTATTGATCTGCTTTGAAAACACAGAGCTGTTTGCCTGTTAGAAGTGGCATGCTGGTTTCATTAAGCTTTCTCTGGGAACTCCCAGGACAGCCAGGCCAGCTGGCAGCCCTCTGCCTCTTCCTGGCCTGCTCCAACCCCATGGTGGTGCCCGGGCTCTGCACAGCACTGCCTGGCCGTGTCCCATTTTGCCAGGTATTTGAAAATGCTGGTGTTTCCTTACAGTGCAAAACAAAACGAAATGCTGACAACCTGGAATTTCCCACAAAACAGACACTTCCTTTTCCAGCTAGTTCTAATGTACACACACACACATGCACATTTGTAGAATTATTAACTGCTGTGTAATGACACCAGTCTGTATGCCCACTTCCACCGTGTGGGATGGAGGGAATCCAGCCCTCAAAACTCCTGTGTTAGAGCAGCCGCCAGAGAGCCACAGAGCCTGGAAAGCAGTTAGGTGGCAGAATTCCTTCTTCATGGAGTGACCTGGAGCTTTAAGCCATGTCATAATGTGAAGATTCCGCTGCAGAGGAAGGAGAGCATTGCCCTGTCTGAGGAGCCTACAGAGAGAGACACAGCCCAGCCTGTTCCTTACAGAACAAAGTACAAGACTGACATCACTGTTTGAGTCAGCAGTGATTCTTTCTCCATCTGCTGCTAGTCCTATTTTATTTTATTTTATTTTATTAATTTTATTTTTACAGGAGCAGTTGCAAAGTGCCAAAAGCTATCAGAAAGTCTGCGTTACCTCAGGCAAACTAAGTGTACTGACCCTCTGAGTTAGCCCACAGGGAAGAACAACAGGAGGGAGATTGCAGAGGAAGATAGGACTACTTAAGTAGCAATTCATTGTGAACCACTTTTCTAAGCTGTTGATAGAAGCATTAAGTGTGAGAGAGGAAGGGGACTTATCTTCCTGCCCAAGCAGAACCCTAATGACTCCATAATGACTGCTAAATAATGTTGCCAATAATCTCCATTTAATTATACAGCCCCAGTATCTCCTAAAAAGGAAAGAAAACACAAAAGGCGTCTGCAGTCCTAACATACCCTCTAGTCCCTGAGCCTAGTTCTGTAAACGCCCGTGGAACTGTAGCATGAGTTATCGCCCAGAAGTTATTTCTTCATCTCCATCTGAAAAATGTACTCATGTGAAATAATTTGCTCAGCTCTTGACACAGCCATCAAAAAAAAAGCAACCCAAAAAACCCCAAAGACAACAAACAAATAAAGCCGTGTCTGTTGTTGCTTGTGAGCACCCAGGCAGCCTCTCCTCAAGACAGGAATACATGTTACTTCACAAATCTACTTTGGAAGGCTCTTCAGAAGCATTTTATCTTTGACCAGAAAGGACTACAAAAGCAGGGTGTGTAATGAACACAGCACCACTTCATGTGAAAGTCTGAGGAATATTTTTCAGACAGATGCCTATTGTAAGAGTTGGTGACTTACACAACAGGCTTTTTAAAAGCCTGAAAATATGAATTCCCTCTTTATCATTATTAAGTTTTTCAGATGCTGAAAGTCTGAAAATAGGTAGGTCTTTGACATAACAGCTTAATAGTTCACTATGTGTAAAACAGGCTAAGGAGAGTATTTTATTTAAGAACAAAAATCTATTTTGAGTTAATATTCCAAAGTTTTCCTAGTGTTCAGTTCACTAAAATACTTCTTTAGACACAGCCCAGATTCTGGCCAATACAAACACTGGTTTCACCTGGAATATTCAGCAAACTAATTGATAAAAAACATGGCATAATAGGTGTAGGGTCTGTCATTTGACTTCCACCACCAACTCAGGAGACTTACTGTTATTAAAAATAATACAAATTATGAAGACACAAAGAACCAGATTTCCATTTACTCTGTGGAGAGAGAGCCAAATTCAGGATTTTGGGATTAAATGATAATGTGCAGGCCAGTGAAGCAGGAAT
>NW_009954543.1:4658754-4659671 GCF_000747805.2 Chaetura pelagica
GAATGAAGAGCACCTCCAGAACTGTCTGGGTTTTTTAATTGAAAGCATAGTGTGATTTCAACCAATAGCTAGTGCACATTCAGTTTTAGCCATGGGTATTAAATAAGCTGCTGCTTTTAAGGCTCCAGCTGATGGACTTCGTTGGTTGCTCTTTTTGGTAAATTTACAGCCCACCACCTTTCCTACCCCTCATGTACACGTACAGAGCAGACAAATAGAGGTGTAGGTGTGAAAATTCACAAACCAGAATTTTACCCTAAATTAGTTGGAAACCATATTATTAAGGGAAGGAGGGGTTACGCTAAGTAGTAGTTGGAAAACTGCCTTGTGTTGGCATCTTATAAACCTGCATGTATTCCAAAATGGGGGTGAAATGCAGAAGGCCAGTGTAGGGAGCAGACATGCTCACAGGAGCTACCTTTGCTGTGCCTCCAGGGCCACAGCAAATTGCCACCCCTTTCAGAAGGGTGTAACAACAGTGCAAGACACTGCACCTGGTTATAATACAAACCTAATAGCTTTACAGTAGCACTAGGAAGGGAAGCACAGCCACATCTACTCAACTCACTGCAAATATGACATAAATCTTATGGCAAGTTCATGCAGTGTGGAGCCAGCATTCCCATTGCTCCAAGCAAGGTCTCCTGGAAAAGAGCATGCTGGGAGGGGGTGGGAAGCAGGCTCCTTCCCAGCACCCAGCCCTTTCCTTGTTTTCCCTGTCAGTGGAGACAGAGAAGAAAAAAACCAAAAATTAGCAGAAGGGGATGCCAAGAGAAGAAGCTGTGTTTGGTGCAGAATGCAAATCCCAAAAGGCAACGGGAAATGAGGAACAGCTCTGTATTCCTCCAGTGGAAAATATTAGACCCTGTACACAGTCTGAAACGCCCTTATGAGACAAGCAGCAGCCATTTCTCTTT
>NW_009954543.1:4659824-4752490 GCF_000747805.2 Chaetura pelagica
CCTAACCTCATTTTTTTTTAAATAAAAAATAAAATAAAATTGGCCAGTTGATGTGATTCAGCTCCTGAACTGGCTTTTCTAGAGGTAACCCTTCCTGTCTGAGGTACTGTTTCTGGCTGCTTGGATTTCCTGGCTGAGGTGTTCAAAGTCACCTGGGGAACCTGTGTGTTCACACATGTACCATGAACTAAAACAGGAACTGTCATTTGAACCCCATGAGCAGATGTGAAGTATCATTTTTCATCCCTCTCTTCTCACATATTATTTATTTGCTGCATCTTTTATCAGTGTCTTTGCTCTTTTGGTGTTTCTTCTCATATTATATCTTTCCACTAAGACCCCTCACATTTCATTCCCTACTGATTTTCTCTCTTTCCTTTTGTCCTATAGTTACCACCTTCTGTGTCTTTGACTTTCTTTTGTCTCCAGATGCTCACTCTCTCCCCATTATCACTCCTTTGTATCATCAGTCTGCCCTGTTTGGCCAGTTGCCCCATATATAAAAGGTGAACTAGCTCTCCTGTTCCCAATATGACCTATAAAACAGGAATTCATTGGAATGCTCCCCTCCCAGCAGCAAGGCTATATAGATCATCCAAGCTCCACGTAAGAACATCAAACATAACTGCAGAAACACCTTCTGACATATTCTGTGGGATGGTGGGGCAGGGAGGGAGAGAAACTGGGTGAAGAAGAATTGCTATACATCTGCTTTTCTTGGTCACAAATCACTATCTATATGATTTTCAAATGGCTTTGAACACTGATCCATGTACAGCTTGTCCCACTATGTCCCAGGTTTTCTACTTGCATCTCAAGTGTGCTGCAAAGGCAAACTCAGCACCTTTACTTTGCAGGTTCAGAAACCATGAATTCCCAGGAATGCTGTTTATGCTTCCCTATATATACAAATTTTAGCATTTGTTCTCACTCTGTATCACTGATTTAGATCTTCCTCTTCTGTATCCAAATTGTCTGTGTGGTAAATGGGGAGGGTACAAGCTGCTTGTGTGCCAACTGGGCTTCAATTGTTCTCAGGAAGGCAGCTGTGTCTTTAATGCTGTTCCTAGTCTGGAACACAAGCATACTGAAAATTATAAAAATCAGGTAGCTGAATGCACTTTTGCTTCATTGTTCAGAAGAGCCACACACTGATGTTCAGCAGTGCAGCATGTGATTATGTATTTGGCTCCATAGGCACAAAACCCCATCACTAAATTTAAAAATGCCTAAAAAATGTTAATCACAGAGAATTTTTTTTATGGAAAAGGGGGCAATTAATGTGTCCTACTATATATCCAAGAGATTCAATATTTTAATTCTCTATTTTAGCATAACATTAAAACCACAGCACCACTTCTTTCTTTAAAATATTTAGGTCCTCTGAGGTCAGGGCTTCTTTTTGCAGTACCTAGTTACAAAAAGCTGTTTTACAAAAGATCTGCCCATTCTACAGTACAAAATTTATAGCAATGGGTCAAAAGACAGTTCCTAGAGGAACTCATCAGCCCTTTGTAGTAAATCAGAAGTCGTGTCTTTGATAAATGTCTCCCTAGTCCAGCAGTAAGTGTTCCTTGGTGCTGAAAGATAAAAAAGTGGACCCATATGAGGCACCTAGTTCAGTGAAAGTCACACAGCAACAAGGAACTGGTAAATAACTTCTGAGGAAGTTATGGTTATTCCATTGCGCAAGTACACTGAAATTAACAGCTCTGGAAAACAAGATGGGAGCCTACCTGGGCATCTGAATCAGAATGTGCTGCTCAGGTATAAAATGTGCAGCACTTTGGAGGATAATAAGGCAATTGCTCTAACCCACATGAGGGACATAAAACTTTTTTTCAGTGGATAAAGCCCTCTCCAGAGCTTCCTATTTTGACAGCACCACAAACTTCTGCATTCAGCCTGTTACTTGATAATTCTGTTAAAACATGGGCCCTACAAGCAAAGAGCAGGGGTTCCTCCAGGCTCCATTTTAATGCTGCAGAGGCTGGTCCTGCAGCTGCAACCAATATGAGCAAACTCTGCTTATAGGACCACGGTTCACACAAAGCTTTTTTTTGCCTTTCATGGCCAGATCTGATCTACGGATTAGCTGTACTTAAGCCAGTGAGAATGTTTTTCACGACCATAAGCAGGCCCATGAAGAGATGCCACAGACTAAAGGGGAACAGAAGGGCCACTGGCCGGCTTAGGAGCATGAAGGTGATGTTTCTGGGTCAGTTTTCACCCAGCAGAAGCAGTGCTCCCCTGGGAGGTGTCAGAGCAGCCAGGCATTTCAACACTACAAGAGGTAGGCAGCCTTGGAGGCCACAGCAGTCTGTTTGCAGCCTGTCAGTGCCTCATCATTTTAACCTCTCAGAGGGCGAGAGCTGATTAAGTCACACACTTCCACGGTAGTTGGGACTCCAGTACCTCCAGCCCTAAGGCAGGGTAATGTTTTGAATGAGTGGAGTACTTTGTCACTGCAGTGGTTCATGAGTTTCTACCACTAGAATAAGTATATCCAAGGATGCTGGTGGCTGTGGCAGAAGGAAAATGAATAAGTCATATAAATTCTTCTGCCTGCGATTTATGGGGCCATCTCATCAAGACTAAATTGGTTGTGTAGACTCAAATAAAAACTAGGTGTGAAGAGTAGCTTAATTTGACAGCATGAAAATTTGTCCCCTGCTGGCAAACAAATGTCTTTACTTTTTCTATTTAAAAAAATCAGTCTTGTTAAAAACCTGGATTAACTCCCATCCAAGCCATCAGAAAAGCCAGTCCAGTTAAAAAACTGGATTAACTTCCATCTAAGTCATCAGATCATCATCCAGGTGCTGGAACCATGCTAGGAAAAATATTATTCAATATTCTTTTCTTCCCAACTCAGTATCTGGCCTCTTTCCACCAAGAGAGGGAAGGCCTCCCTCTGAGAGGAATGGCACCAAGCCCTCAGCAGCTTTTTTTGCACTTTTAGAGAATTGCTTATTATAATTCCTTTTTGGTGACATTTCATGTATATTAGCTCAGCAGCAAATGTCCATCTAGACAGGTTCATTAAGGATTTTCTGAAAATGCTGTGGGATTTCTCGTAATAGTCTTCTGTACCTACTAATGAGGCAGATATGCCTTTACAATAGGAAACAGAGCAGATGACTATTTCTAAAAATATTTCATTAACTATGCCCTTATAACTGAGCCAAAACTGCATACATACAAATGCTGGATTCTATGATATAAGTAATTGCATTCAGGGTTAGGCTTTTACACAAGGAAGTTCTTCCAGAATAATAAATTATACCAAAAGAGATATAGAGGAATCAGTATTTCTGGAGCAATAACATTTAAAAGTTCCCTCTGAGGATTCACACTTAATACACATGATACAGAAGGAAGCTATTTTGTGGTCTGGAGAAGGAAAAGTTTTAAAATACAGTAAAGTGGAAGACTAATGAACCACCAAGATCTGCAGTGTCTCTTGCTTCTTTATATCTACCACATATTACTAAATACAATAAAATAAAACTTGATGCACAGGGATCAATTAATAAAGACATAAAACGCATTATTATGGCATACTCTAAGGCCATTTTAAAGTTCTATTTGTTGATGTGAAATAATACAGGCTACCTCAGACTATAACTAGAATTGTACGGATAAAAGTAATACAGATTCATCTAAGGTTTATAAGGAAGAGATCTCGTGGTCACTTTTGATGCTTGTAAGAGAGTCTCCTGGTTATTAATGTAATCTTGGGTTCCTACTCTAATGAGGATGTTATCAAATCTGTTGTTCTAGTGCATGCTAGACTACTAAGATTTCCTCCCCCTCTTAATTTCTATAAAAACCTAGGAGCTCTGGTTCTCTTTAGATCCCAGATAAGATGCTGAAGCCCAGCATTTCCTTTCCAGCCCTTCTCTAGCCCATTTCCAGCCACATGCATGGCACCATCCTATTACTGCCCAGCACACCCAGCCAGTTATGCTCAATGGTGTGTAGGAATCAGAGTGGGCTCCTGCAAAAAAATCTTTGCCTATTAACTGGATTATTTTTCCTTGAATATAATAGTCCTTAGTATCCTCTTTACACATCTGCACGGGGACATGGTAAAATTCAACCCCAAATAGGAAAGACAGAACAGAATAAAAATTTATTTCAACATCTACAAAGCATAAACTAGTCAGGACTCCGACCTCCTGATTTATGATGCCACCATGCTATCTCAAAGCAATACAGCCTGTTTACGTGAAGATTCACTGCAATCCAGTGTTACTAAATCTTCTCTGTCAGGCAATTACTTCTACTTGCCAAGATCCTAACAGACCCCCATACTAACCTCTAGGTCCCCATGAAAACCAAACATGCTTTAAAAACCTAACCTAAACCACCAGTCTCTTTATGCATGTCCTAGTAAGACAGCTGCACTTTCCTGCTTAACCCAGCTGGCAAAAGCTGCATGACTCTGTTCCCAAAGATGCCTGGCTGTGCATACGTTTCCAGACTTTGAGCACCCTAAGGTGCTCAGATTTTAAAATATTTAAAAGACCATACAGAACAAATATGCACAAGGTACACCACTATAAAAACAGGAAACTAAAAACAAAAGTTTCAAAAAGACCTTTATGAACCTTACTATGCCTACTGGATTTATCTCTGTATAACCCTGACACTACTGTGCTTGGAGATACTAAGAAATTCTAAAGTAGATTAGGTGTGTAGTTCAGTATCTTTGGGGAGGAATGGTAAAATACATGTCATAGCAGATTCTGCCCAAGTTTATGCCCATTACATCTTATTTATGCCAGTGGTTGGATACATGGGTAGGTATGTACCCAGCCTCTTCTACAGTATAGAAGTATCTCCAATCTTGGCCATATTCTAACTTCTGCATTTGAAAATTAAAGTGTTTGGTAGCTGAATTTCAGCCATCTGATCCCTGAAACCCACAGGGAGGCAGCTCTGAAAAGCAAACCAAAAGGAGGTACTTTTCCCCACCTCCATCCCTGCAGTGCTCCCTGAGCAGGCTGGAGCAGCCTTAAGCTTGTCTCCTGCCTGGACTATAGCTCACATTAAGGCTGTCCTCAGGCAGTGTGAAAGAACAGGTGGGTAAATGAGGGATATAAGGGCAATGAGTGCTTGAAATGCTCTGTTCTGGAGGATTGTTTCAAGTGCTGCCATTCCTCCCTTCTTGCCCCTCACTCCCTCCCCTTCCTATTTCCGTGGCTTTGCAACCACATCTGTCTCCCTGTTTAACATACCTTTCTCTCCCCTGCTGCTGTGCAAAAGACTCCCACAAACCACAAGATAAACTAATTTAGGGCCAGGTTTTCTGGAGTGCTGATTTCCAATTTAGGTCCCAATATGCCTGTCAGGTTTTCAGTAGTTTGGGTTTTAGGATTTTGAACATTTTTGCAAAATCTAACATTTATTTACATGCTTAACTGGGATATGAGATCTTTCAAGATTCTGGTTGTAGTCTGGGCTCTTATGATCCCTTGACTAAAACTGATTACACGCATGGATTAGGAAAAGGAACTACATACAAATTGCTAACAACACAGTAGCCCAACTTGTGCAGTCAAAAATTGTGGGATTTTTTTTTCCTCTTCTGGAGTCTGTTACACTCATAACCTACAACAGAAATAGGCCAGAATGAACTGCAGAAATAAGTAAGAGTGGAGCAGGCAGGTAAGGGAATTATTGACTCTTACTTTGCTAGCAGCTCTACATCTTTGAATGAACTGCACTTTAGCGTAATGGTTTTGTTGCAATAATTCATCTCCACTACTTTCTAAGTATCTCAACTAGAATTTTTTTTTAAATTGATGTATGTCATGAGCCACCCCAACTATGACACTTACAAACACCTCAGGTTTTCTAAAATAATTATTTTTTTAAAACACTTAATCACCGTTTGCTTCTTACTATTTGTCTCTTTCCTTTGAAGTCCGTTTCAGGTCACATTACCAAGTGCTTGTCTGCTTGTAAGGTTAGACATGCAGCTGTACAAAAAAAAAAAAAAAAAAAAAGAGATTCACAGATAAACATTTGAGCAGAGGAACTAAGGATTTACTTGTGAGACTCGCAATAAAATCCTGAGGGCTGGCAACAGTAACATTGTGATTGTTACTCCAATTAATGAGAGTTTCAGGACCACTCGTAGGAGATAATAGTTCCTTTGTGTGCAAAACATTTTTTCCCATAAAACTGCTAAAGAGCTTAGCTTTGTATGTAGCTGCCAACATGAATTAGTCAAGAACAATTCATGTCAAAGGATCCTTATTTCCCACTCTAGTAAAGCAAGAGATTTTGTGGGCAGAGGAGATTGTGAGCGGCATAAGGTGCTATAGCTCAACTTTAGAAAGTTTTTTTTACGTTGTCTCAGGTGATGTTACCACAAGCAAATTAGGGAAACAAAATAATAGCTGATCCGAGACAGATGCCTATATGATTCACAACTATTGTATAGAACTTGCTATGAAAACATTTACTTAAAAAGAACTGAGCAATGATGCATTGTCAGGCTACAGTGCTGTGTACTGTGAAAACTCCTAGGCATCCTTCCTGGGACAGTTTAATATTTTCATTAATTAACTGCTTCTTATGTTTTCAAGCAACAGGAAAGCTTAGAGGAGTGCAGACACTTTAAAGATGATAACTAGGCTTCAGAATTACAGATAAAATGATCTGGAAACATAATAGTAGGATGCAATCCTTAAAAAAAATTTTAAGAAATAGTAGTAGGATGCAATTTAATATGCACAGTGGCAGAGGTCTAAGCAGTCAGGAATACCCACTTGCACAATGTGCAAGGTAATGTTCACTTCTGTAGAAAAGATTTTTGGGCTAAGAGTGGTTTACAAACAAGATACGATAACTTGCAGTAGAAAAAAAAAAAAAAAAGGGGGTGGGGAGGAAGGGAAAAAAAAAGGAAAATATCATATTGCATTGTAAAAACTCTTTTTGAAACATGTTAACAACCCTTCTTCTACAATTAGTGCTGCCAAAACTGTATGTGAAGTTCTGTTCCAAGTTTTAGGCATTGGATTTCAAGGAAGAGGTAAACGCACAGAAAGACAGAATGGAAGAGAAATTATAATAATCTTCAAATATACAAAAGGTAGCTCAAGAGTCCCACAGTAACTAGGATAGAAAAAAAATAAATAATCATAGAATCATAGAATTGTTAAGGTTGGAAGGGAACTTAAAGATCACACCAGACCAGGCTGCACAAAGCCTCATCCAACCTGGCTTTAAACACCTTCAGGGAGGGGGCTTCCACAACCTCCTTGGGAAAACTATTCCAGTGCCTTATTACCCTCATGGTGAAGAATTTCTTTCTGATGTTCAATCTAAATCTCCCCTCTTTCAGCTTAAAACCATTACCCTTTGTCCTATCACTGTACTCTCTGATGAAAAGCCCCTCCCCAGCTTTCCTGTAGCCCCTTCAGGTACTGGAAGGTCTCCCCAGAGCCTTCTCTTCTCCGGGCTGAACAGCCCAAACTCCCTCAGCCTGTCTTCATAGCAGAGGTGCTCCAGCCCTTTGACTATCTTCTTGGCCCTCCTCTGGACACTCTCCAACAGCTCCATGTCTTTCCTGTGCTGAGGACTCCAGAGCTGTACTCAGCACTCTAGATGTAGAGCAGAGGGGCAGAATCCCCTCCCTGGCTCTGCTGGCCACACTTCTTTTGATGCAGCCCAGGACACAACTGGTTCTCTGGGCTGCCTCTCAAGGTCCCTATGGATGGTGTCCCTTCCCTCTAGGGTGTCAACCACACCACACAGCTTGGTATCATCAGCAAACTTGCTGAGGATACACTCAATCTCACAGTCCCTGTCTCCAACAAAGGTGATGAACAGCAACGATGATGAACAACAGTGTCTATTTAGGTTAGTCCTTAGCTTTAGGACAATTTCCAATAAAGATATATAACTTTTATAAGAGGAATAATTAGACAACCTAATGAAAGAAATTGTATAATTAGCTATGAAATAAAATGCTCTCATTTTGGAGTGCACCATTCCCACTGAACACCAATCAAGTGAATAAATACGTCACATTGCACACCAGGAAGCTACTTGTAGTGCAGTTAAACAAAGTTTGCTAGCAAAAAGCGATGCAGAAGTGTAAGTTAGGGAGGAGGTGCATTTTAGTATTTGTTAATAAGGTGGGGGGGGGGGAGGTAAGAGTACCTAGATGTTTCCAACTATTTGTTTTTAGTTATTGTTTCAGGTTTTCTCTATTATGCACTGCCTGAAATTAGCTGAGTTGTTACTTGTAGAATTAGAATCAGAGTCATAGGTAACTAAACTAGTGTAGGCCAGTCTATAGAGAGAACTTAATTTTAGCTATCCTGTTAGATGATCTTATGTTGCTTCATTATTTTCCAAAACCTTTTCAATATAAATACCCCAAAAGATACTAGTCAGAAGTTTTATCCTATCGGTCAGAGCATCTGAAAAATTGAAAATAATTTCAACTGAGACCAAGTAAGTTTTCTGGACAAACACAGATCAAGGTGGATATTATTCACATTCTCTTAGATAACCAACAAAGATACAAATGTTGAGTAAACTAACAAACCAAGTCTTGAACAGGAGTAAAAGGGTCACAGACTCCTATCTCCATTTTGCATATCACCTTTAGGTGTATGTGGCTACAGTTTCAGCTAAACACATTGAGAATCTTAATCACTGTGTTATTAGTGTACTTATTTTTGAGTAATTTGAATAAATCAACAAGGAAATTAGGAAGTTAATTGAATATGGTTATTGTAACAATAGTCAAAGGCAAAGAAGATGTTCTCATGTTAGATAATAACGTTTCATTTCTTTCCTGTCCTGAAAGGTGATACGTGTCAGACCTAATGCCCCTTGGCACAAGAGCTTGCTGGAATGTACTGGTTTAGCATGGATCAATGATCTTAAAGCCTTCCAAAGTGGGTGCAAATGTCAGTCCACTGAGTAATGAGCACCAGGGAGGATTGTTCCCTACAGGATCTGTCTAAATGCACATGAAACTACTACCTGTCAGTCTGAAAATACAGTCAAAGGCTATTTTTTTTCCCATCCAATTGTTTGTTTGTCAAGCATATAAAACAATACATAAAAATAAGGAAATGAGGAAATACCGATCAGCATATGGCAGAGCTTTATGACACTGATCAGTGTATAGAACTGTTCCTGAACAGCCATGTGAAAGTCATGAAAATTTCTCTCTTTTTCTTTCCCAGAAAGAAAATATTTTTGTAACTGCATTCTGGACATGCATTGCGCCAGTACTTGGGCTAAGTGTTTTCAAAGAAACATTTTGGGAGGATTTGAGAAGTGAAGTCTGTGTAACTGAATGAATTGCTCATTTCTTATGAATAGTGGATTACTCTATGACAAAGTGGGCTTTTTTGTCCTGCAATCTGCAGAGCCATAGAAGTCCATGCACTACTTCTACTCCATGAGCCTGTGAGACGTAACAAAGAAAGGCAAGAAGAAATTGTTCACAGGCTTAAATGAAGAGTGCTGTATCCTCACTAGATGAATGCTAGAGAATCAGAGGTTGAATATATTTGAAAGCCACTGAACTAAACATTAATCAAATAGTTTGCAAAAAATATAGATGTTGGGGTGTATTCACGAAGAAGCTAGTCCATCTCCTACTACCTTTAATAAGAGCTTGGATGGCTCCCTGGTTCAAAGCCCATTGGAGTCAATGGGAGTAATTCAGAGACTTCAATGGACCTGGCTGTACTTAAATAACAAATTAATTTTATAAAATAGAACTTTGTTTGTGAGTAAAAAATGTATGCAAGTTGAACTAAACTGGATAAATATTAGATAAATCAGATAAATATTTTGCTGTAAATAATTTGCCCTAAATCCAGTACTTAACCTAATTCCCTTCAAAACCTCTGTATAGTATCTGCAATCCTACACTAAACTAAATGGAGTAAAACTGAATTCCAGCATTCCGTGGAGTTCTTTTTGAAGGTTTTATATGCTACATATACACTATATTCATATTTAAAACAGCTGTTTAACATATGAGGATTTTACTACCTAGTTTACTTCTACCATTTTTCCATTAATAAATTCACCATATACGCAGGCTTATGAACAGACTAAAACAGACCCAAATGTTCTAAATACACAGTCAGTTCATTAATAAATTATAATAAAGAAAAGGAAAAGCTACATTTTTTTCTATTCATGCTAGCTAAAAACGATAAAAGAGAAACAGACTGATTATCATCCAATCTCACAGACCACAGGAATAAAAACATGTAAGCCTTTACCTATAAAAAAAAAAATAAATTAAATTAAAATTGAGTGTTTTAGAAAAGCTTAAAGAGAATTCCAGAAGAAAATAATTAGAGAAACATCTTCTCTTAGTTCTGGTCTCACTCTGTTCTCAGCGTCAGACAATGCAGGTGTATTTCCTGAAACAAAAGCACACCTTAATATTTTCAAATATACCTAAGGATCACCTTGGCTCTACAAAAACCAGCTGCACAATGCCTCTGTTCAAACATATAAAACTGAAGACACCAAAATCTACAACTCTTTAAAGAAACTCCAGGTCATAAAAATCTCTGCTTTCAGATTCATTGTTAATATCAAGCCTAACAACCAAACTTTATACAGTTCAGAGAGCTGCAAATCTTCTCTGCCAGCACAGACACGCTCACCCTTCCTACATAGACTCAATAGCAAGCTGTGCTGCAGGTCTGATCCAGGTGGAGATGACAAACAGATGAGTTCCCACACTTGTATGCACTGGGGTTCTTTTGGGTAATTTTAGATGAATTCAGAGGTCACTGGAAAGTGAACCCTGACAGGGTGGAATGCTTAAATTACAAGGAAAAAAGCAAACAAACTTGACCCTCGCTCTTCATGATGGTTCTGACAAACATGAATTGAAAAAAAAAAAATATAAAAAAAAGGAAATTACTGAGGGTTTGATAGCAAAAAAAAATCTCATTTTGTAATATAATATTATTTCCCTCTGTGAAACAGACAGATTAAAATCCACTGTATCTGTCAGTTTTCCTAATTCTCTTCTCCCCTTAAAAATTCATGGACTCAGGACAAGCATGGTGCACACTAAGCATTCCAATTGCTTTTCAAAGGAGCGTTTTGCTTGTGGAAAATGTGCTGTCTCTTTGATTGCAAATGTAGTTGATTGTGAGGAGAATGAAAGGATGACCTATGACATGACCTGCTGGCGCAATAAGGTCATTTTTTTCCCTCCCCCTCCACACACAAAAGATAAGAGGCTGACTGCTTACAAAGTGTTCTGGCAAATGGACAAATTAGGACCGCCTGGACTCCCACTCCAGTCAGGCAAGTTATTCTAAGTGAAGATAAGTGAAAGTTTGAAATATTTTGAGGGGGCAGCAGGCTGTGAGCTTTCATTCCTTCCCCAAATGGATGGACTGTGAAGGAAGAAAACTGTGCAAAAATGGCTGGCCCAGGAGTTTCAGGTTTCTGACTTGAAGTTTCTGCAGCTGAGTGGTAGAGAAGAGGACAGGATGGCTGTGTGGCTGCAGCGTTGGATGCCACCGACTCAGGACATCAAGCCTCAGCATGACTTGTAGCTTGATCATTTGCTCTCTGTGAGGCACCACACAAGAACAGACAGGCAGGCAAAATCCCTTTCTAAGATGCTGAAGCACAAGTCAGATCCTGGGGAAAATTCAAACAGCCACATTACCATAGCACTGCAGTTGAATAACACCTGCCCATTTATGTTAAGTCTGGCATCAGGGAAATGCAACTTATGGCTTTCAGATCCAAACTTGTATTATCCATCCAGGTCAGTGCATGGGCAAGTTTGTCCATGTGTGCCCACATGTATAAATATACTTTTCATCTACCCAGACCAACGTTTCAAGCTCTGCATGAGTCAGGGAAAATATTTTCATACCTTGGTGGTGTGTTATGAGATAAAATTACCTGCAAGTGAAAATGAAAAGTGTTCAGATAGGACTGTGCTGTTCATTTATACACCTAGCTAGAAAATTGAGATGCTTTTTTAGCAAAACTAGGGTGAAGTTTCAATTGAGCTCCCAGCAAGGCTATGGTTTGGGTGAAAGTTCCATGGTTCAAACAAATAAACAGCCTAAAGCTCAATCATTTTAGAACAGAATTGCTTAGAGATTTGGGGTTTGAACCCTAACCTTCAGTGCAGAATTCTTGAGTATGAACTCATTCAAAGCCAAAACAAAGGCTTTCATGAAACCCAGGAAGCCTTAAACATCAGCTTACTTAGTAGTGCTACAAAGCAAGCTCTAGAAAACCACAGAAAAGACAAACACCACAAAAAATTAAGCAGATGGAAAATGTCATTTTTTGGAAATGCTTATTTCTTCCTACAAAACTGGCAAGTTCTCTGATTTCTGTTTGATCTGCTTCAGAAATATACAGTATCAGTGAAATTACACCTAAAGTTTATCCAGCACACACCTGGTACCAGCTGCAAACCAATGAACTATCCCATCGAAAGCAGAATCTTAATCACCCACCATAGGGTAACAGGCCAAATGTGTTTTCAACACATTAATGGAAAGCTATCAATGGTGCTCTGTGATTTCACGTCACAAACATTTTTTTGATGGAAACGGAATATTCTTGGGAAGTTCTGGAAAACCTGCAGAGTTAGACATGTATCCCAGCATGTCAGATTTGCACCATCTGACAGAATGTTGCTGTCAATTTACTTGGGCTCTGGTCCAGAGAATTCTTCAAGCAAGCATTCAACTCTAAGCATGGCAGCAATCTTTTCCAAGAATTCATATGTTTTAAATGAAGAACTTTCTTTAGCACTTTGCAGAGGCTGGAGCTATGTTAAAAGAAAAACCTGAAGCTCACCTTTATAGAATCGTAGAATGGTTAGGGTTAGAAGGGACCTTAAAGACATACACACATACACCCTGCACACAGATCCCATTCTGTTTAGGTGGAAACTGTGGAAAAATTCAGTCCTGTGTATCTTTCAAAGCAAGTCTTCATCTGCAACCAGAACAATGAAGGTAGACAATCTGGAGATCATTTCTCTCGACACAGTCTTGGACATGCTGATGTTATCATGATGCTGTAGAGCATCCATATCTCCTATGTCATGATTACACTGCTAAAATATGTGGGCATATCTGCACAGTGGTTCACCATTAGGTTAAAATAAGTAAAGTAAAATAGAAACTTTTATTGCCCCTTTTTTTAGAATATAACAGAAAGTACTTGACATCTGGTCTCTTTTAATGGCATCTGGAGTTGTGTCTAAGCAGATACTTCAATTTCAGAACAACTTATTTCAGCAGACACAAACTCTTCATTTTAGGGCTAAACTTACAAATCAAGAAGAAAGACACATTTTAAAGCTCTTTTGGTTAAAAATCAAAATGCATACATTGTACACCTTTTGACCCCTGAACAACAAAGAACAACCTCAACTTAGTGGCAAAATGAGGAGAAAGTGAGGAAACAAAACATTCATTGAAAGGGACCATCAGCTGTCATTCTTCCTGCTACCTTTTTGGATTGCTTTTTGATTTCTAGCTTGCTTTCCTTTTTGTTTCAGGGGAAAAAAAACCTCCAGCAATCCCTTGGAGAGCCTCCTACTGTTGGTGAGGTATTGCTCCACAATACACAGAATTACACGTGTTAGGGTTGACTAGCAAAGAGGCTGTGCATGTTCAACAGATCTTACACGTAGTGAAGCAACATGGGCTTGTAGTTTAAAATACTTGAGGTGTCTGCAGTGTAACTAGTTGCATGAATTATGTGAATACAAATTCACAGAGTCTGACTCATGAGGAATATTCAAGACAATTTGGTAGTTAATCCTAGCTCTGCAGGGACTGAGTCATAGTTCAGCAAACAGCAATTAGCTTGGAAACAGTATCAAACTCATAAACCTACTAGGTTTCAGCCACTAGAAGGGACAGAGATCTAGAGTTACCACTGGTCAGCTGCAGTGCTGCATCAGTGCTCTCAAACTGATGGAGCTGGAGGAAGAAAGACTAGGATTAAAACTCACTGATTTTTAATCTGCATCAATTTAAAACTGGGACAGATATGGCCAGTAACCAACAGTTAACTGCAGCTCTACTGTCAGGCAGTAACTTACTAAGTTGCTATAACTCAGCTGTCTGTCTGAAGCCTAGCACATTCAGTAAATGAGCACTCATTAATTTTTTTTAACCATGCTGAGATTTCTATTAGAAGCATGCAATTCAGCTTTTTGAACATGGCTGCTGGGCTTCAGAAAAAGAGAAGGAAGTTATTTAATTTTTTTCCCATGCACAGAGAAAATTCAGAGTTTCAAGTTTCTCATTTTTCTGATTGCTATCAAATAGGTCCTACCCTTACTTTCCTAAAAACATTTATCAGCAGCTCATTGCAGATACTGTTGCTATTTAGCAAGGAAGACAAAGAGTTCCAGGAGCACCTTGACTGTGTTCTAGCAGCCCAAGTATTGCTAAACTACTGAGTTCAAGCCAGGATTTTAGAACATTTAATATGTGGTGACAGAGCTGAATATTTGCAAGTTTATTAGTGCACTGCAAGAACATCAACAGCAATTGGATAAGCTGTATCTCTCCGCATTGGGCAAAATTCTGCTGCCTGTTTTCAATGCAGTTGCCCCAGCTAAATCAGCTGAGTGACTCCAGATTTATATTTATGTAATAGAGAGCAGGATCTGACTCACCATATGGAATCCATTTGGAAAGAAATCTAGTTGTGAGTTTTATCTACAGCTTATTGAATTGTTCATTTTTCATATTTCTATTTTCCTTTGTTTTATTGCAGGTTGATAAGCAATCTGAATGCCTGCACGGACTAAAGTTATTACTAAGCATCTGAAAGTAAAGGTATCTAGAGAAATGTATGGGCTATCCCATTCCCAAAATACTATCCAAGTTTCCTTTTGTTGTTACCACACAGGACCCTGACCCAAACCATCACCAGCCCAAAGGGAAAGCACAAGAGTATAAATAAGTTACAAAAGACTATTTACCTCTTAAATAACTATTCAGGACCTGCTGTATGTTTATACAATTACAGTTGTTGCAGAATGGGTGGAATTCTGCTTCTCAGGTTGAATACTCCACAGCCCTAAACCAATGGGTTCGGCAGTTCCTAAGCACTGCAGCCCCTGTTCCCAGGGGGTTTCCCCACAGCTGGATTTCTTCCACTGCTGCAGCACCACGTTCATCCCATGCCCATCGCACAGGTTACAATAGACACAACAGGCTGACAAACCAGTGTGGCTCCCATCTTACTGAAGATGCTCTGAAGCATCCAAAGAAATCTTGTAACACTTAGTATCAGCTGGATAGGCACATCAAGAATGTCTTAATTGGGGTTCTCTGTTTTGACATCTTTGGAAACAGAGAAAAAAATACGTTTCTGAAATTTTGGCCAAATCAATGAGCAGAGATTAGTGTTGCCTATTCCAGTGGAAGGCCTAAGATGGAGCCCATGGCAGCATTTGAGACCTAACTACATTTTTTGCCAGAAAAAGAAAGAGCATACATGTCTGGAATCACAGAATTTTTTGAGTTGGAAGGGACCTTAAAGATCAAGTTCCAACTCCCCTGCATGGACAGGGACACCTTCCATTAGAACAGGCTGCTCAGAGCCCCATCCAACCTGCCCTTGAACACCTCCAGGGATGGAGCCCCCACATCATCTCTGGGCATCCTGTTCGTGTCTCATCACCCTTACACTGAAGAAGTTACGTCTGATCTCTAACCTAAATCTCTCTTCTTTCAGCTTAAAACCATTCCCCTTTGTCTTCTCACTGCAAGCCCCTGTAGAAAGGCCCTCCCCAGCTTTCCTGTAGGCCCCCTTCAGGTACTGGAAGGCCACTATGAGGTTCCTGCAGAGCCTTCTCTTCTTCAGACTGAACAACCCCAACTCCCTCAGCCTGTCTTCATAAGAGAGGTGCTTCAGCCCTCGGATCATTTTCATGGCCCTTCTCTGGATATGTTCCAACAGGTACACATCTTTCTTGTGTTGGGGGCACCAGAGCTGGACACAGTATTCTAGGTGAGGTCTCACCAGAGCAAATCACCTCTCTTGGTCTCCTGGCCACACTTCTTTTGATACAGCCCAGGATGGTGTTGGCCTCCTGGGCTGCAACTGGACATTGGTGGCTCATGTCCAGCTTTTGATCCACTTTTGATCCTTTTCCACAGGGCTGCTTTCAAGCATGACTTCCCTCAGTCTATATTCATATCTTGGGCTACCTCAGACCAGGTGCAGAGCCTTCACTTGGCCTTGTTGAACCTCACAAGGTTCACCTGGGCCCACTTCTCTAGCTTGTCCAGGTCTCTCTGGATGGCATCCCATCTCTCTGGCATATCGACTGTACCACCCAGCTTGGTGTCATCAGCAAACTTGCTGAGGGTGCTCTCAATGCCACTGTCAATATCATTAATGAAGATATTAAACAACACTGAGCCGAGCACTGACCCCCGAGGGAGACACCACTTGTCACTGTTTTCCATCTGGACTTAGAGCCATTATCACTACCCTCTGGACATGACCATCTAGCCAGTTCCTTATCCACTGAACCGTCCACCCATCAAATCCATATCTCTCCAATTTAGTGAGAAGGATATTGTGGGGGACAGTGTCAAAGGCCTTGCAGAAGTCCAGATAGATGACATCCACTGCTTTTCGCTGGTCAACCAACATAATCACTTTGTTGTAGAAAGCCACTAGGTTGGTCAGGCAGGATTTGCCCCTGGTAAAGCTGTGCTGCCTGTCTCGGATCACCTCCTTGTCCTCCACATGCCTTAGCACGTCTTCTAGGAGGATCTGTTCCATGATCTTCCCAGGCACAGAGGTGAGGCTGATAGGTCAGTAATTCCCAGGGTCCTCCTTTCTACCCTTATTAAATATGGGCATAACTTGTCCTTTCTTCCAGTCACCAGGGGCTTCACCTGACTGCCATGACTTTTCAAATACCATGGACAGTGGCTTGGCAACTACATCCACCAATTCCTTCAGGACTCTGGCATGTATCTCATCAAGTCCCATGGACTTGTATATCTTCAGGTTCCTCAGATGGTCACAAACCTTATCTTCACTTACAGTGGGGGGGACTTTGTCTCTCTGGTCTGCATCTTGTATCTTGTGGGCCATCAACATGAGAGTTGTGAGGAGAGCGGTTGCCAGTGAAGACTGAGGCAAAAAAGTTGTTGACAACCTCAGCCTTCTCCTCATCTGTTGTTACCATTTCACCATTGTGGCTCACCAAGGGGGTTATGCTTTCTTTAACCAATTTCCTATACCAGGGGATTGAAACCTCTTGTGCCCTATGAAAAGCATCTTTAAAGATCTGCCATCTCTCTTCTGCTTCCTTGTCCCTGAGGGCTGTTTCCCATGGGGTCCTATCTACTAACTCCTTAAAGAGCTGGAAGTTTGCTTTCCTAGAATTCAGAGACCTGACTAAGCTTTTCATCTGCCTTTTATCCCTTAGAACAGTGAACTACACTGGTCACTGCAGTCCAGGGTGCCTCCAACTTTGAGTTCACTTACACTTTTGATGATCGGGTCCAATAACGCAACCCCCCAGGCAGGACTGTCAATTTCCTGACTTAAGAAGTTGTCATCAAGGCTTTCCAGGAGTCTCCTGGATTGCCTACAACTTGCCATGCTACTTTTCCAACAGGTGTTGGGATGGTTAAAATCCCCTAGCAGGATGAGAGCCTGCAATCACGATATCTCTTCAGGCTGGAGTAAGAAGGCTTCACCAATAGGCTCCACTTGATCAGGCAGCCTGTAATAGACTCCAACCACTGGGCTCCCTTTGATGTTTTGACCCCTAATTCCCACCCCTAAATTTTCAACTTGCTCATGGCTATTTTTTAGGGACAACTCTTCACACTCTCTATCCAATTCTTTACATAGAGGGCAACACCTCCACCCCTTCTTCCTGTCCTGTCCCTCCTGAACAGCTTAGAGTGTAGCCTTTGATAGTCACACTCCAATCATAGGATTCATCCCACCAAGTTTCTGTACTTACCACTGTATCATAACTTTCCTGTAGCTCAATATCTTCCAGCTCCTCCTGTTTGTTGCCCATGCTGTGTGCATTGGTGTAGAGGCACTTCAGCTGGGCTGCTGGCCGTGTCACCTTCTGAGAAGGGCATGCTTTTATACCCTTGAGGTGTTTCCTGTCTCCTGCATCATTTATGACTTCCAGACCTTCAGTCCCCATCATGCAAACCCCAAGTATGATTGCAGCAGGCTTTGTTTTCCCTTCCCCCTTCAAACCTAGTTTAAAGCCCTGTCAATAAGGGCTGCTAACTTCTGGGAAAATATCCTCTTCCTGTGCTGAGATAGGTGCACCTCATCTCTTGCCAGCAAACTCAGTGATGTATTTGCTGTTCCCTGGCTAAAGAATCCAAAATTCTGTCGGTGATACCAGCCCCAGAGCCCGGTACTAACCTGTGAGATTTTCCAGTTACTTCCTTCACAATATCCTGCTCCTGGCAGTATGGAAGAAAAGATAGCTTGGACACTGAGCCCCTGACTACTCTTCCCAATGTCCTGAAGTCATTCTTGATTCCCTTCGGACTTCTTGTTACTATTTCCTCACTGCCCATCTGAAAGATCAGTAGTGGGCAGTAGTCAGAGGGGTTTTTTTTTGTAAAATCTCTTACCCGGGCATCAGGAAGGCAGCAGACCTCCCTGTGTGTTGAGTCCAGTTGACAAATAGGGCCCTCCATTCCCCTGAGGAGGGAATCACCAATGACAACTCTTTGCTTTTTCTTAACAGAAGATGTTGTTATATGAGTAGGCCAACTCACATCGGGCCTCTCCTCTGTCCCAGATGGTCTATCATCTGTGACATCACTAGTCTGCCCCTCAACTTCCAGAGCCTCATACCTGTTGGGCAGACTTATCTGAGGGGAGGATGTATGAAGGGAAGGGGGACACCTACAGCCTCGAGCAGGAACCTGCTTCCACCTTCCCTCATCTGCTTACTCACTATTGCTAGACTGGTAGCAGGAGCATCTCTTGGTGTACCTGCCTCAGGGATGTTAGAGTGCGACTCCAACAATCTATTTCATCCTCAGAGTCTCTGATGTTTCTTAGCCTCTCGACTTCATCTCTCAGTTCAGCCACTAAAATTATTTTGAACCCATGCACTTACAATAAAGATTTCATCAGTTCTCTCTTAAAAGCCACAGATGTCGTATCTTAACTCAAGAGGTGGCATTGATCCTAAAACATAATGTTTGGGTTTTTTTAGTTTAGTGGGAGTTAAGCATGAAATAAAGGAACAGATAAAGTCAGTAATGCAAACTATTGGCCTGTAACCTAATATTCAGTACTATTTGGAGAGTACTGTCTCAGGATTTGATACACCTATTGTCATTCAATGACAGCAAAAAACCTTCTTCACACAAATAAACAATAAGCATGATAAATAGCAATTACAACAGTAGAACATTTTTAGCAGTGCAGCATCCTACAAGATTAAAAAAAAAAAAAAAGGCAAGTGAACACTCCTCAGCAACAATTCTAGATTTTCATGAAATGGTGAAACTTTCCAGAAATTACTCAGAGATGGACAAAGCCAGCCCTATGCCAATTAAAAGATGGCAAATGAGACACAGCAGAAATAGGTCTGAATAATTGTCATTGTACTTTATAGATAAAGAAGCAAAGGAAAAATTAATTTGTGTCAACTAGTTAAAGGAAAAAAAACGAAGTCTAATACCCTCTTCTAAAGATATAGGCAAGAAGCAGCAAGTTTGGCTGATGAAAGTAATACCAGTATAACATAGCAAGGTTTATGAAAGCCATTTTATGTTCATTCTCAGTAACATTCTGCATAAGAAATGAGCACGCAGAAAGAGATTGGGATGCCTGAGTCCAGGGTCCCAGAGACAGTCTGCAAAATCCTTGGAGTGGCCAAGCAAGTCCTACTGAGGCATGCAGGAGAAGGCAACCTGTCCCAGTGAATTATGTTCTTCTCCAGCAAGAAAACAGAATGCAGGAGCAGAGATGCAGACAACAAGCAGACAAACACCACAGCAACCAGAGAAGGACTTGCTGAGGAGCCATTTTATACCGAGCACCATGGGCTGGAGCACTGTGATTGGTCCATGAGACTCACCTGGCCCACCTCTCCTCCCCATAGGCACAGCTGCCACCCCCCTTGTAGCTATGACACTCACAGGCTGCTGCTGGAGTCCTGGAAGGTCTCAGGTTAGTACATCTACAGAAAATTTTTATCCTGGTTCTCTCACAGCAGAACACCCAGCTACATAAGGTGAACGCTGCTAAGACAGCAGAATCTATCAGGCAAGTTGTAGCTCTTGAAATACTCAGGGTCTGGAGGTGTCTCTAACACTGTGCTGCAACTGAAAGGTTAATTTATCTGAGGGTTAGATGAAGAAATATGATACTAATAAACAGGACAAAGCAAGTCACCATACATTAATGTTTGGAATTGGTGTCCAACCCTGTGCTGAGAAACCATGAAGTGTGCAGAACAGACTTGAAAGAATGAAGCAAGGGATTGAATTTTTTGTCTTATACTGAAACACTCAGGAACTTAATAGATTCTTGTGTCAAGAAGAATACAAAAGGGTGACTTGCTTGGCAACACAAATGTAATTCTTTGGAGTTGCAAAAGATCAAATTATAAGAAGCTTAAGTGTCTGAACACTGAAACTAGACAAATTCTGTACAGTGGCTCATTAGCCACTGGGACGGCTTAATAAGGTTATAGTGAATTCCTGTCATAGGCCATTTTAAATCAGGACTAGGATGTTTACTAAATCAAATGATTTTTTGGAATGAGAAACAGCTTATGAAAGTATTATGTCTAAATTATGCAGAAGGTCAGAGTAAATTACCATACTTGCTCCATCTGGTTTTGTAGTCTCCCAGTAGAAGTCTCAGAATAAGCTTAAGGGAAGGAACTGGCTTCCTGACATGTCTCAGCTAGCATTTGCTTGAAAAATCTTTGGTTTTGATGGACAAAATACATTCTTTAATGTTAATGTCTAGTATACTTTTTTTTTTTTGTTTATATATATATATATATAAAATATTATAAATATTGACAACCAGTCTTTATCAGATTTGGTTGTCTTTATCAGGAATACTTCACCTAATAGGAAGAAGCTGTCCTCTGAGCAGCTGGTAAATTAGACAAATTGCCTTATAAAATAAGTTTAGGACTGAGAGGAAGAGACTTTGTGCAAGATTAGATTAATGGAACTATTTATTTCCAAAAGGAAAGACCTAAAGGACAATGCCATGAAGTGTATCAAGTCACTTGTCTCAGTTCCAGAACTAATTACTATTACAAATATTGACTCTGCATGTCCTGCCAGCGATCCAAGAAGATGTCTCTTACTAAATTTTCTGTTGAACCAGTCCCAGTCTCAGATCTGTATGAGACTGCTCTACTGATGTTTATATAGACTTCAGGCCAGAGCAAGTGATTAGTTCTGGCTGCTTTCACTGCTTTAGCCACTCAGGATATCTAGAAGCTGGACCTGATGACTACATTTACTGAGTTTATTGTGTCTAATTGGTGAATTTGCTGTAGGTGAAGATGTACAAAGGTCTTTATTTTATATTTGTTTTTCCAGTGCTCAGGCTTTTCAAGTGTATCTTAGCACAAATGAAGGGGGGAAACTGAATAAAGGAGTGATGTTTTTCCTTCTAGCAAGTTTTTCCATCAGTGCTAAAAAATTTAGCAAAGAAAAATTGAACTGTTAGAAGATAATTCTATAAGGGGATCAAACTCTTCTTCCCTACCCTTTATGATCTAGGTTCCTCTGAAGAAATCAGAAATTTTCTTTCTTCTGAGGAGAATTTGGGGAATTCTCTCTTTATTCTCATTTGGTACCTGTGTCAGGACATTTTTTTAGCCTCTGTTAGTACCTTACATTTCTTCATCTTCTGG
Organism: Chaetura pelagica; assembly: GCF_000747805.2. Classification (NCBI taxonomy): domain Eukaryota; kingdom Metazoa; phylum Chordata; class Aves; order Apodiformes; family Apodidae; genus Chaetura; species Chaetura pelagica. Next base: position 4,681,750 of record NW_009954543.1, read on the forward strand.
ATAACAGTGTAGTCTGAGGAATACATAATCTAGATCAGCTTTGCCAACACCTCAGCCAAAAAAAATCCCAAAAGAACCCGGAAAAAACATTCACAAAAGTCAAAACACTTCATCAGAACATTTCTAAAATCACATGCTTTGGCTTTTCTTCTTAAAATGACTTTTTTTCCAGTTGAACTGACCTAAATCTTCCAAATAGAATAAAGAAAAAAAAAAAAAAGTTAAGTAGCACCTCAGACAGGGTTTCTACTTGTTAAAATTCTTGGCTCTCTTAAAATTGTCACCATTCCTTTTTCCTCTAATTTCTTTTTTTCATAATGCAGCTATGGAATGGAAAAATCCATTATTCATACGCAAGGCTAGAATTCCTCCACTAAACTAGTGGTGGGGGTTTTTTGTTGTTTTTTTTTTTGTTGGTTGTTTTTTTGTTTGTTTTGGGTTTTTTGTTTGTTTTAGTTTTCTTTTTTCCCTAGAATAATTTAAAGTTTTTTTTGTTTTTTTTTTTTTTGTTGGTTGTTTTTTTGTTTGTTTTGGGTTTTTTGTTTGTTTTAGTTTTCTTTTTTCCCTAGAATAATTTAAATGCAGATTTGAATTCTGCAAAATTGGATGAGAAACGTTCTTGCCTTCGGTTAAGTGCACATTCCTAAAACTTTACATGGCAAAAAAAATCAGGCACAATTACTTCTGAGAGACTTGAGTTTGCCAGTTTACATTGAGTGAACAATTAGTCAGTGTCTAACCCCTGTGGATCTATTTGCTCTGGTGTATATCAGCTACCCTTAAAAATACTGAGGCTTAGAAAATGGCACATCTGCGTGGAGCGTATCTACTGTTGCATCTGACGCGCTGCTTTCCCTTAATGAAGAGTGCACATAAGACTATGTCAAACTGACTGCAAAGGCATGAGTCCTTGTGCTATGCTGACTCAGAAGTGCCTAGAAATGTCTGCCTTCTCTGGAGTGAGTTGTGTAACTATACTTCAGACACAAATGCTTAATATTGCTTAAGCTCAATTTGCAGAAAGTAAATGCAAACTCTAATTTTGGCTTCATTTATTTTAATTCTTACTTTATTATTGAGGAGTCTTCTGGGGTTTTTTTCCATAAATAGTATAGGATCACCTTAATTAGTGAATATTTTTTCATGAGATAATGTTTAATCGTCAATTAACTAGAATAACTACTGATTATTTTAGTGATAGGAGCTCGTTAACTGGGCTCACGTGGGCATGTGTATTTTGGGTTGACTTCATATTCTTTGGAAAAAAAACTTTTTTTGGAAATCTGCCACTAGCTAGATTTTTAAACCCCCCTTTAAATGAAAATAATGATGTATGTGCAAGATGCTTGTTTATTAGTTTTCTTGAAGGACCCTAGAGAAAGACGAGTCCAGTACTGTCTTCCTAGTGGGAAAAAAAGATGAGAAGGGAATAAAAAATGTTGTCCTAGATACTAAACCTAATGATGAACATGCTGGGTGTTCATGCAACACTTGCTTTGGACAGGGATTCAGCAGAGCAGAAACATAAGGGTCTGTGGCACAGTCAGAGACACTTTTGGGAAGGTAGGGTGTGGTACCCCTTTGAGAAGACTAGAAATTACTCTTTTCCAAGCAGTCATGTATGTATCTTGGGAGCAGAACACCATTCTGCATTGTGTCTGAGAGACAGGAATAAGACTGGATGGTATGCCAGTAAAAGGGTGTTAATTTTCTTTATATTGACAATACAGAATTTGAACTTGACTTATCTTTTTATCAAATTACTAGTGGAGCAGACAGTAGATAATTTATCATCTAGACCAACTTACATCTGACACCTAAAATTCACATTGTCCAAATTCAGCACTTTATTTTGGCAAGTAGTTTTGTGTTTAGCTTTTAGGTCTTTATTTCTTGGACGATTCAGAGTACAGTAATTCAGGAAGGAATATTTTAAATTATCCAGTACAAGGAACGAGGCCACTTTCTCATATGCTATTGCAACTATCCAAAGCTATTCCTTTCATGGTCCAAAAGAAAGAGAAAGGGATAGAAAAATATTCAGAGGAAACTGCCAGCAAATACCATACATTTTATATTTAATTTTTCAATCTTTTTTCAGTGTTAAACTGTCCCAAGGTCTGAAGCATTTCATTTAATAAGATGTTATTAATTTTGGAAACAACACCAGATCCAATCTTCTTGCCAAGTAAACAGGCCTGTTTTGATATCTTGGTAATGAATAGCACCTTCAGCCTCGATTATTACTAAATCTTGTAAGAGTAAGTTGGCATCATTATAATGTTTGCAGGACTTTTCTTTCCAGTCCAAAAGAATGAAAGATTGTATTAAGGCATAAAGTACATTCCAGCAGTATGGACAATTTCTTTATTGCTAAAAGTGTAGCTTTAACAATCTGTAGATCCTACTTACGAACAAAAAATTCCTTATACAGCTGCATTGTGTTGTTTCCACATTTGTTTAAACACAGAAGTCTGGCTAAGGAATATACAAACGATTCATAAAAACATGCCTATGTTACACATGTGTGAACCACATGGAGAATAACGTGGACTTCAAACTCAGGGCATGGGTTTCCCTTCTTAGAACTAGCTGAAGTAAGAATATTCTAAGTAGGGAAGTTTTTTCAATAACATTTTTGAAGCCTTAACCTCAGAGGGTATCAAAAATACCTCTCAAGACACATGGGGACACACATATTGCAGACAGCTGTTTTGAAAATTTAACACCCACCTGAAAAAGAAAAAGGTATGAGGTCTCCACAGCTCATTCCTTTCAGCAAGCAAGAGCCAATCTGGAAGATTGAGCAGAGGTACCTCCATATCTATTAATTGCACTTTGCTGATCAAAATGTGAAAGTTAGCTTAATGTATTAGCACTATAGTATCTGAAGTCAACCAGGAGAGAGACGTTCACACAGTTGCTGGCAGCAATGAGCATTCCCATTTTCATATACAGAAACATTGAGTTTGGGCCTCAGTTCAGTAAAATCAGTGCATAACTTTCCACTAGCTTTGGAAAGCATTGGGTCACCCTGGCTAGCAAGACTATTGTGCCAAAGTTACTTGTTTGAAAAAGACAACCTTTCAGACTAGTGAAAATGCTTATATTAAAAAATGTGCTTATTATTGCCCAAAGAGATAACAAGCAATTGTTAACTAAGAACATTAGTCTCATATGCCTCACAGGTTTCCACTGACTGACTTTAGCGGGCTTGGAATTGAAACAATTTGTCTCTCCATCAGACACGATGGAATCTCTCCATGCAGAGGGCAAAGAGCTGCTCATAGCTGCATTCTTTTCAATGCTAGATGAAGCTTCTCTTTACTACCCACTGATTCTACAGGGCCACAATTTCAACATGTACATGTACTTACTCAACTATAGCACTTGTACTTTCATGTCTGAGCTTAGCTCCCTTTCCTTGCCCCCTCCCTGGCAGTGTTCAAGGCCATGTTGGATGGGGCTTTGAGCAACCCCCCATGCAGGGGGGTTGGAACTAGATGATCCTTAAGGTCCCTTCCGATCCAAACCATTCTATGTAAGATTCCTCTGTTTATCAGTCCCACAAGCATGCAAGGACAGTAGCTCCAACACCACTATGCTCAATGCTCAACCAGTAGAGAGGTCAACTGAAGCTTTATCCTGCTTCACATATAGCCTCTATTGAAGATTTCCTCAAGTTACCTGGCTTTCAGCTTAACAAAAACTGTAAATTATCCCAATTTCTTAATTTCTGTGTGTGCATGAATTACTCTGGGTAGTGTTATATCTGCATGTATGTATCCCATAGTGCAATAACAACAGGAACCTGGGCATCAGTTGTGGCTGAGATAGGAATTTTGCATCCACTCTTAGGACCTGACAAGGTGGTCTTTCACAATCAGGTCTCCAATGGACCCTAGAAGGCTGTTTCTTGTGCTGTGGTATCTTTTCTGGTTATTTGTTGCAGAGCATTAAATCTCAGAGTAGAGAATCATTATTTTAGTATAAATTCAGGCTATCTTATAAAATTATTCTTGGCTTTGCACTCTGCTTTTGCTCTCATGAAACTGCTCTACCACAGTGCAATACCAAGAAAGATCACTCTGCAGTAGGTGCAAACTGAATTTCAGACAGCATTAGTAGTAAGTTTTTTTCAATTATTTGAAAAGCAGCAAAAACAAGCCCTCACAAGGTCAGATTCTGTGTTAATGAGCACAGCAAAGACCTGACAGTGCAAAACAAGGAAAGATGGGAAAGCAGGTGGCAAAGGTAGAGAGAGAAAGAATAAGGTTTTGATAGGCAGGGAGAGAGAAAAGCTCCACTTCTTTCACATGGTATAGATGAAATTAGAGTCCTTCACAGTGATCTCACTATTGTTGTAAATGAAGAAGTGAGCTAAAATTATTTAAAGCTATCAGCAAAGTGGGCTCCAGCCCCTAATCCATCTTTACACATTGTTGATGGAAGGACAGGGAGAGGAATATGGAGGGACATAATGTGGAGACCATCACATAAAAATAAGGACTAAAATAACATCTAATATTTCCTTACAGAAAACTCACAACATGTTGCAAATAAAATAAAGTGATGCTCTAGCAGTCAGAATAGTGATAAATGGTAGCTCTGGGGGTTTCCCCTACAGCTCCTGTTTTGGAACTAAAAACTATTAGCAAAAAGTCAAACTGCATTTATCTGGAAACCAATAGGTCCAGCTGTCGAAAAACACCATTCTAAGACAGGGCCTTAAATCACCTGGCACTCTAAGGCCAGGATAGCTGAAGTGGTGGCTGATCCCACGTGCCAGAGCTGCCCTGCCCTGCATCAGCAGACAGGAGACTCTGTGTGCTCCAGTGGAGACATCGAAAGTACAAGCCACATATGTAACTGTTATCGTGGAAAGTATATATTCCCATTGGCTCCACTGTCAGCTGCTCTGAAGCCATGGAAAATGCCACAAAAGATAAGCCATACACCTCTTTGTTCCTTCCACTTGTTTAAATTGTTGTCTGCTCCGCGGGGTCTTTATCAGAGCCGTTTGTACAAAAGACATCAGTCTGTTTCTGATAAGTATTGCTGATATGATTACTGCTGAAGGACAGCTAGGGGCATTTACTTCTGAACAATGAACAATGGGCCATCAGCAGCATGTCATCAGTGATTTATCCACTTATCTATCAAGATGCTTACTTAAATTTTGGGGTCCTGCTGCCTCTCTATATTTGAATCACAACTTCACCTGGTTATAAAAACACTATATGCTGGAGTGGTGGAGCACTCTAGATCCCACTGCCAGGAATGCAGGAAAGCTCAGGACTCAGCAAGGCTTAGCAAGCTGGGAAAATGCTGGTTTACCCTCTCAGGTTTGGCACCTTGGCACTGTAAGTAGTAGTGGAGGGACAAGCAGTGGGGAGAATCATGTGATCAATATTCATTTTAACAGTACTAAATTTTTATAGGACAAAACTGAATCAGAACAACTTCACTGCATATCGATAGCAGAAATTAGTTTTTTACCTGAATGCTCACAGAAGAAATACAAAGCACTTCCTTGACCTCAAAAGGGAGGGGAGGAAAGGGGGAAGATCAGGTCATGTGTTTGTTAAAAGGAGAGTTAAAGAAAAGGCATGTAGGCTAGTGTCCCAATGTTAGACAAGTGTGATATTATCTGATATACACCAAAGTCACAGCCACACTGTGAGATTCATTGAAGTCAGACTATCTGCTACCTGTCTGAACGTTTTTGAAAACTGTAGCTGCAATATCATCAAAGAAAAACTTCTGTTCTTTACTGGTATAATTGTGAAGAAAATAAAATAGTACTGGAAATTCTCACTGAGCCAATCTTAATAAGATGATGTACCACTTGGTTTCCTAGAGTTACATTAGAAACATCTGGTAGAAAATGTTAATCTTAATCTGTAGTTAAAGTAAATCTCTCCTCCCTAACTTGCCTCATTCATCTTCAGAGACATTAGTGTTAGTAATAGTTCTTTTAATGTATTTCAAAAGTAAAAGTTGAAGATTGATTGGTGGGAGATTATTTCATTGATAATTACACAGGGTTAATAAAAGCTCTGTAGCTAAAGCTGTTGTAATAAACCTGGTTTTAACTCTTCTTAATTATCCAGGATAACGCAGTTCACTAAGCGTGTCACTTGGCAAAACTCCTTGCAAAGCAGAATTTTCCCAAAAAGTTTATTTATGAAAGAGGTAGGGGAAAAAAAGGGGGCCTGAAAGTGAAAGACCCGAAGCTGGCAAGCACAATTGTCTGCTGACAGTCAGGCTCTAATCCTACACTGAAGAGTTGAGGTATTGCTAGATTAAACTATCCAGCTCAGAGACCCAAGACTGGCTGGCCTAATGGCAAGATACAATGCTTTCCCACACAAAGTGGCTCTGAGCTGCAGACCAACAAAGGTACAAGTGCAACTCGGAGCTGCAGCATCTTTCAGAGGTCTTGAGATTGCCCAAGATTATTTCCTTGTAGCTGAACCAAACTTTAAACCAGATAACGTAAAAACACCAAACACATTTTGTTGAGTTCACTGAGTTTTGAATCTGATCCATTAAATATGATGAAAATGAGCCTGCTACTGCCTGTGATGTGCCTGTTACTTGGCAATGCTAAGAGTTACTTGGCACTTGATACTAGCTAAGATACACTCACTGTATGAACAGGTTTAAGAGCAAATAAAACATTAAAGTTTAACCTTTTTTATCAAGGACCATCTAGTACTGCCTGCACTCAGACATGTTTAATTAAAAATAAATGTGTCAGTGTTTAACAGAGCACTCCCATCTTACAATCCACAAAGCTGCATGGGGCACAAGGCATTTACAATGCATCCTTCCTCTTGAAGGTTTTTAATTTTTTTCCTGATGTTAAATTTTTCTTTGACTGCAATTTCATTATACAACAGAGGTTTATACATGTCATCAGTTTGTCTGAATAGTAAAAAAATCTTTAGGAACAAAACAAAAAAAAATAGAAACGTTGTAAGAACAATTTTGAATTTCATCCTTAATTTTTACATTGAACATTTTCAAATTCAAACAACTTCAACCACTCTACCCCAGTGAATTTTGAATGTGAAATCTTACTTTATAATTTTTAAAAAGATTTAATGATTTTATTGAGTTTATAATTTAATTAATATCTACAAGCATCAAATGAGTCCAGCGACAGGCGAACAAATTGAAATTAGAGTTTCTACCCAGAATGGGAGATATGCATCTGATTTTTGCTTTTTAAAATCTAAGCAGTTTGAAGTAATGTAGAGTTAGCAATGAAACTACAGCTATTTCTAATTAATATTGTGTCTGACAGGATACATATGTTTATGGAATAATCTATGCATAACATGAGAAAGCTCTTTTTACTGTTTTTGAAACAGTGTTTACATCAAAGTAAAACATATGTGTGATAAAAGAACAAAGCAGAAATCCCTAGTTGCTAGTCCTAATTGAGAGCTATATATAGGATATTTATAACATTTTTTGGTGTGGTAGAACTATGTGTGTCAGGATGATTAATTAACAGACATGAAAAGTTATAGGACCGTGAAGGGCTGAGAAAGAACTACCATCTCCTAAACTATCAGAATAGGTACAAAGGAACACTAGGATTTGTCAGGGGCTTGCTGCAGAGTTTTACTATTACTCAAAATGCACCTGGGCGCAAAGAATCAAGTGGAAGCAATTTTACAAATCAAAGGAGATAAACTACGTGAAAAAATCATGAGTAACTAGTTTACTCAAAGGACTTGTAACAGGATCTGGAGCTTTCATCCCAGCCCAATTAACAGTGACCAAGACTAAGTCTCATCAGGAATAAATTGGGCAGATGTTCCCATCACAAAATCACCACTACAGCTGACACCAATTGACTTTCTTATTGGCCATGTCAACAAAGAGCCAATGATTACATGACTATGAAATATGGTCCTTCCAGAAAGGCTTTAGCACGGCTGAAGAATGATGTCTAGACTGCTTCTAAACTGGGAACAGACATCGCCTTGGCTCCTGTTTGAACAGCTGTAATTGGCTTGATTCTTTTATTTGAGACAGGTATTGTAAATCAGGATTGCTGATTTGCAGCAGCTTCAATGACATCCACAGAAACAGTTCAACATAAAATTTGTGAATGGAAGGACTGGGTTGGGCCACTGGATAGAGGGGGCTCTTCACCATTCTTCACCCAAAAAGTTGTATGCAGTGTCACCTAAGGAAAGAGAGGCTTCCCTGCTGTACATCCCTCCTACTAAGAGCTCAGCTGGTAAAGCCATTGAGTAATGAAGTAAAGTCTGACCAAACATTCTGTTGGTAAATGGGAAATTATTTGCTAGTGAGCCTTGCACTTCCTTGATGGGATAAGATACACAATGATGAGTATGGCCCCTCTTGCTCTCTGATGTCTGATTTTTAGCCATATGAAAAGGAATATTTTAAATTATCCTAATTTTCCTTTACTTTGCCTTTCATGTTTTTCATACCTTCCATCCATTCTACAATTAAGATAATATTTAGTTAGCTAAAATGACATGGTTTAAGTGTGACTACTGTGTCTGGAGATAATGTGAGCAAATGTCGACATAAAATTTATAGGTCCAGAAACATAAATAATTATTTAATGAGTCCTTTCAATCTTAATGTAATCAGTGGGAAACTAAACCAGTTGGTCCCTCCCCCAACCGTGGAAATATAAACTCACAGCGGGATTGGTTGATAGTTGAAAAACTTCATTTTGGATAAGAGCCATTTCTAAGCAAAGAGCTGTTTACTTTGCTGGGGAAGTTTGGCTGTAGTGAATAGACGTCAGAATTGTTTATTATTGGAACCCAGAAGCACATTAATTATGTGATTTGAGTGACTGGGTAGCATCAGCCCCGCAGGCTTTGCATGTCAAAAGCCCTCATCTTGCATGGCGTAAACTGACCCCTGAAGTGTGGGTCTGTGCACTGGGTTTAATGGAGGACTCTCCTCCATCCCCACCCAGGTTCTGCCAGGGTGGCTGCACTGCAAATTTATGTTTTGGGGAGATCAGAGTGCTTTGATACACTACAACAGGGCAGCAGCGTAGCTTCAATTTCACTTACATGTTGTGATTTCCTATGAAAGATCATCTGTCTTTGGGGGTTCTTGTAACACATTTGCAAATAAGGTCAAACAATTTGTTCAGAGGTGAACACGGTAAGTATAAACACGTTGTAAATATTTGAGTATGAGTTTAATGGTGTTTGAGAGGCTCACACAAAATACAAATAAAATCGCTATATTTAAAAACAAATTAGAAACTCGCACATTATTTTAGCCTTTGGTGGGCATTCATCATCATTACGGGCACTTCTGTTTATTTTGGTTTGTGTTGGGGGAAAGGAATGTTCGGGAAGGTGCGGGAAGGGTGAGCAGCGCGGTGCGGCGGGGCCAGCTGCGCCCTGCCAGCCGGGCCCTGGGGCTCCAGCCAGCCCCACCAGCCACCACAGGCCCACCCCACTGCTGTTCTCCCCCACGAAAACCCTCCAGGACTGCCAAAAAATATGTTCAGAGAGAGGCTGCAGTGTAGGGGAGCAGCAGCTCCGGTTTAGTGACGCTCCTGGGTGTGAGCAGCCGGGAGATGGGCACCGAAGGGATGGGCAGGCTCAGTGGGCAGAAACACTCATGGTGTTTCTGTGTGAAAACCATCAAGGGATCGTCTGTGCTGGATTTTGCTTCATGGAGGCACTTCCTGATCCGGGGAAGAGAGTGAAGCTGACCCCCCCGAAAACTACCTTAGTGTCACAGTTCTTAGGACTGGAGAAACCCTTGATTTACCTCAGACATTGATCAAAGCACTACTGGGTATTTATTGTAAATCCTGCTCTGATGTGCTGTCCCCAGTCCTGGCATAACCTCTGTAGCAAAGGCTTCTTGCAGAAACACTTATCACCATACTCTAGCATGCTTCTGCTGAGGAAATTTCTTTCACAAGGGCTTTCAGGTCCCCTTCATACCACTATATTTTATTATGTTTTTTGGAGAGAAGAACGAAGGGGAAGATGTTTCCAAAGTGTTTCCCTCAAATGTACATCCCTGAGTCATCTCCAGGAAAAGCGAGATCTGAAGAGTATTAGACCTATTGATTTCTGATTCCAAAAAGGTTTAAAAAAATGGCCTTGAAGAACACATGATTTTCAGGCCTGCCACATCCGTTTCTCAGTTGTTTGTACAGGGCCCAACCCTGCTAACACTTCTGTACCTAAAGAGAGAAAAAACATACCTCAGTGTAGGCATTTGCACTCTTAATCTCCAGCTACAAAACTTTTTGAAACAGAGCACTATGTGTATGTGAAACAGTATCTAAAGCATCTGGCACATTTAGGGGCACTGCAATAAACTGTAACATTAAGTGTGCATAAAAGTGCAAACTGCATTATAGAAAGAAATGTAGAGAACAGTGGATTATGATATAAATCTATATGTGGTGCTTCTAGCATAAAAAAATTACCTCTGTGTCCAGTGAAATACTATAAATGGTATAGGTAAAGAATTCCAGTTCATTAATCTTACTTTTGATCTTCATAAGTGAAATTCACCTCAGGGTTTCATTTGGTCCCTCCTGAAGCCACAGTATAAATCACATGATGTATAGCATACAAAGATAATTATTTTGCTGAGGTTTAGGCTGAGTATTCCACTGCTATGTTGCCACTTTTAAGATTTTTTAATTCTTTTTTTCCTTCTGTGGTGTTACAAATTGCAATGCTTAGAGATGCTTCATACCTGTTACAGGGTACAGTTAAAAAAAAGAGGATTTTTAGGGGCCAAGAAAGCAGGGAGTGCCAGCAGCTGCTTTGGGACCTCTGCATTAACAAGCCTATGTATGGATAGCCCATTTCCTTTGTGGCTCTGCCTGGAGGAGAGAGTGCAACACAGCCTTTTACAGCTCCTTGGGGAAGGGCGAGCTGTTGCATGGGGACTGATCTTCCTGTCAGCCTGTGAGACACCATAAACCAAAACTGGTGGAGAACTGGACTTAAACTGTTTCTTCTCAGCCAAATCACACCCTTCTGGAGATTGCTTTGTCCCAGCATGGAAGTGTGAGCTGCTGCAGTAATTCTGCCATGAATGAGAGCCTTTCTTTTGAGTCACATACTTTTGTTTCCAGTCCACAGTGTCTTGGTGTACTACTGTGCTGGGGATTACCCCTGCAGAAAAACAGAGCCTGGAAAATGAGCCATTTTCAGCAGCTATGAAACTAGGTTTAAAAAGTGTTTCCCTCTTTATATATATATAAATTGGTTTAATTACAGTGAAGCTAACTAAATTATTGTAGTAATAAAAATAATATGATAACATCTTTTAATACTATAACATAATACGAAAATGTAGTACCACTAACACTACCATTAATATTATCATTATTAGTAGTAGCATCATACTCTTCTAGTTAAAGCTTCATTTTTCTGGGTGTCAGTCACACATAATGAACAAGACTGTCTGTTTTCCAAGCAGCAAAAGTCCCAACCTTAGAGGGAATGTGATTCAGACAAATGCCAAATAAGCACAGAGGGGTACTCGGCAGCTCAAGGAAATGGCCCAGCAATGGCTGTAGCAGGACTGGGATCCAAGGGCCATAGAAGAACTGAAGAGGAAGAGAAAGTGAGACCCATTATACATGTATGAGTAGATGTTTACATCAACACTCTAGATTCAGTTCTCTCCTCTCCTACCCTCGAAATCCTACCAAAATTACTGCATGCAGTAGCAGAGTCGTACAGGTACAATTTACGGCAGAACTTGGCACAGTGTGTTTCTCCATTCCACTGGGCTGGTGCCTCTCAAAAGTCTGATCAACTAATTCACAAATGCCTTGTGTAGTTATATTGTCCTGTATTCATGTAAGTGAGATAATATATTGTTATTACTTCATAAGATCTAATACAAAGTTAAGGAAAAAAATCCTTGGCGCTGCAGAAGCTGTGAAACTATATACACTTAAAAGAAAACACAGTAACACAGAGCAGCTCTGAACTCTTGAATGTTTTCAAACAAATTCCTCTAGTCCTGGAGGGTCTCTGGAATTTCTTTCATACTGGAGCACTCAAAAATATTGCATGTCACGCACCAGATACTAAACTGAATCATGTCCTTTGCCCATCATCCTGTTAATGCCTTATTTTTGAGTCTCCTGTGGTTACACTTTTTTTCATCAGGCCCTCTAGAAGAGAATTGTCAATTGCACAAACAGATCCACCTCTGACTACTTTGAAAGGTATGTTCCAGCCTTTCTTCATGAGAACCAAACACTTCAGGTTCTCTGTTAAAGCTTGAAACACTGTGCCCTGGCTTACAGATACTAGCTTTCCCTCCTCACCAGTTGCCTTTTAGTAGCATGTCCGGCTTGGGGCTCTGTTAATACTCATTTAACTCACTATTGGCCACAGAAATCCTTAAAAAGCCTCATTTTGGAACAGTATGAAGTTTATACATGTGTACCAGACTAAGTGGGGCTATAGGGCTGTGGTGTGGCAGCAAAGAGAGCAGAGTTCATATCCATGAAGAATTTGTTTTACTTCCTTTCCCAGATTTGTTTCAAGCATATGGATACCTGGAGGGGTGGTCCAGGAGAGATGAGTCGGTAAGATACACGATTTAACCACGCCATTTTAAAAAGGGAAAGACAGGAAATCTTTATGGAAATAAGAAAGAAAAATAGAAAAATACCACAGGGAAGGAGAGTGAGGCTGCAGGAAAGCCGTGAGAAAAACCTGAGGTTGGAAAAAGATTGGAAGCAGGAAGGATGACCATGCTGTAGTAGGCACAAGACAGTCAAACTATCTTCTGGAGCTATTACTGCCCCAACAGTTTTCCCTGAAATGAGAGCCAGCTTAAACAATCTGAAAAACTGCAGGAGGTGAGCAGCTGAGTCACAAACTGTTCTTTCTTGCTTCAGGGTAATGATTCATGAGACAAAGGTAGAGCGATTGGTATATCTTCATCCATTCAAATCAAATCAGATGCTGTAAGTCTGACCAAAATCTAGTCAGACTCAGCTGCACTGAGGGAAGATAAACAAGATTCTGCCTTTTTCAGGATGAAAATGAATTTAACAGAATTACTTTTGTCATGTGAAAATTAATACTGCTTGCCAGAGGCACATTATTTAAGGCTTTTGATTGACCTGAAAGACTTCCCAAACTTTCCTTCTTCTGCCTCCTACTCCCAACACTATAAGAGTTCATTTTATTTTTAGATACATCAGGACTATAAATTTAAAACTCCTGGATCTCTCATCTCTCTTTTCCTAGTTGGCGCCTCATTTGAGTAATGGGTCATGAAGCTGACATTTCTCCAGTGATGTATTGCTTACTGGAGTGGCACTGACCAGGAAAGCCAGGTCAAATAATCTTTTAATTTAATCTTTTACAGCTAGAGATGAGAATGCTATTTAAAAAAATGCAAAAGAGGATATCCATGTGATACTCTCACTGGGGAGAGTATCCATGGGGGAGGGAGAGAAAGAGAACATCAGGAGCCACAGAGAGCTATATCTCAGGAAACATGGCTTATTTTGGGGACAAGCCAGAGACAAAATAACAAGTTGGAGGGAAATGATGGAGAGGTTCTGGGGAATTTTTTTGCTGGCTGATTATCTTCCTTTTAAAGGTTTGGCTCCAACTTCTTTTCAGGTGGCTTCATCCAGAATACCCTTCACAGCAGAGGAAAACTTAATTCTGGGAAGTTAAAGCTGAGTACATTAAACTTGGTTTTCTATCTGTTATGTTGATTAATTATGTTTCTTAAAATATGTGTTTTTTCTGTTGAGCCATTACTCCTGATTGCACAGTCCTGAAGTTTGTTAGACTGCTGCAATTTATTACAGTGTCATAAAATTTAGTGTGTCCTCTTAACTTCACAAGGAACTGGAGTCCACAAAAACAAGAACGTTTAGAAAAAAGTAGTGAATTGTTTAGCAAGTCACTACGAATTTGCATAGGATTATGAGGCTATGTTAACCATTTAAACAGCCAAAGTCAGGGTGAGATTATTTGTTTTTATCATTTCCACTCCACTTGATGGAGTAAACTTTGTCTGATGCAATTCTATTTGTTATACAATGTAGGCATTCCCCAAAACCAAAGAACAGAAAGGGCTCTGGATCCCTTCTCCCATCATTTTTTTATCATTTTATTATTCCCCAGCCCACATACAAGATACGTCCTAGTTTTTTAACTCTTTCTAGCTTGTCAGTCTTTTGTCTCTCTTTCACTGAAACACAAAGTTCTGTAAAACTATTATCAGGAAATGCATACCCTGGCACTTCACTTGAATGAGCAGAGAGACACATGCTTGTACTTGCTAAGGATAATACTATGGTTTCAGCAATCTGAATCCAGAAAGGAGATTAATAGTTCTGACAACTACCACAGGTGAAGGGCCATATTTCTGGTCAATCCATAATAGTACTTTTTGTTGTTTTTTCAGCCCCACTTATTGTTTATGCTGATCCATCTCTTCATGTTGAAAACCAAATGTCTATATTTCATCTTTGCTGAAGTCACCCTGTAACATTTTAAAGTTGAGGAAGCAATTCTGACACTGCTGTTCATTCATCACTGGCACTGGAAAATTATGAGATATTATGAGACTGTCTCAAGAAAGAAAAACGTTTGTATTTGACTTCTCATTTCTTGACCCCCTGAGGTAATTTGCTTCATATTTTCAACTTTTATCTACATGCTGGAGAGCTAGCAAGTCACTCTATCTAATGGAAACTTAGATTCTCATGAACTTCCCTTATTCCAGCAGCTAGGGCACAGAAAAAGAAAGCAAGTATCACAAGACTTTGTGATAAAATTGAAAAACTTGGCAGCACTTTTTCCTCTTGCTGATTAACTTTTACTTCATGAGTAATCTGATATAAGCCAATGGAGTAAGTGAGCAGTAGATAGTATTCACTGAGAGTAAAGCTGGCAGAAATATGTCTCATTTGAAACAAAAACACGTTGAAGAAAATTCCCAACCTGATAGTCTTGGTTATAGGACATACACTGTAAAAAATGCATGCACATATATGCACACACATATAGCTATACTCAGACATATGCCTACACTGTTAAAAACACTGCACAAGGTTCCAAATTAAGTAGAATTACTTGTGTTGTGGTTGCAGTATGACCACACCTTGTTAAAAAAACACGAAGTTCTTATTTCTGTTTATCTTAAATCAAGTGAACTGCATCTGTATGAAAATAAAAGAATTTGTTTATGGCTTGCCTCTTAAACACCAAGCTGTCACAGAAAGGGCAGCTTATCAAGATCATACGTAGCATGAATTGACATAGATATACCAGGGTGGCTGAAGGAAGAATTAGAAAACCCTGGGTTTTGGAGCAATTAGATTTCCTGATTGTATAGATTCCTTGATGTATAATAAATACACGTGGCAGGCTCTCCTTTAGACAGAACACCTAAAAAACCGCTCTTTCTCTCTCTTCTACTTGATCACTGATTTTGACACTACTTTTAAGACCTTCACTGCTTTTTAAGCTTCAGCCTCCTCTGTCAAATTTACTTGAAATCAGCTAGTGTTGTAAAAAAGATTATTGTGGGGTGACACAGTGTGACTGCAAAAGAAGAACAAAAAAAAGGCATGTATTCAGCTAATAGAAGTAACTCTGGCTTATTTCTGTATTCTATCACAAATCCCCATGAGAGGCACTAGCTGGCATTTGTAAATGGCAGCTGCTACTTACGAGCCAGTGCAATCAATCTTCATGCTACTGCAACTATCCACAGAAGAATAATCAGTAACTGTGAGCCAACAGGCTGAAGCATGTACCACTTATTCCTATCCACTCAGAAGTATCAAAATAACAGCTCACCAAGGCAGAAAAGAAGGCAGTAACTTCTTATTTTCACATAATATCTAATACAAATACAGTAGTTTAATACAAGGCACTTACACAGTCTCACCTTATACATTCATCTCACTTTATTGGTTTATATAGAGACAAATGAAACCAACCCAATAGATAATATTACATTAATATCTTAGTCATCCTGAACTTTCATATCAGCTGCACTCTGGAAAAATGGTGATTTGTAAACTTTTTTTTTGTTCAAAACATATGATCTTATGAATTCCCCAGAGCATTTATAATACTGACTATAGGATAAAGTTCTGCTAAATGCTATTATGGAATTGCCACCACTGGTAACATTTTCAAGGACAAGATTTTTCCATGTGTGTAGATTTAGAAATTATACCTTTCTACTGGTGATTAAAAACAAACAAACCAACAAAAAAAAAACAACAAAAAAACCCAACCCACAAAACACAAAAAAAACCCCAAACACAAACGAACAAAAAACCCCAAACAAACAAACAAAAAGATGGTAGAATCCTTACTAATCACAAGGCTGTATCATTTTATGGGGAAATTGAGGAATTGTCCTAAAACTTAGAAGTTCACATGTAGATTTGAAAAGCTGAATCAGTCCAAACCTTTGTCTATTCTAGAACCACAGAGGACCCATATTACATTTTGAGTGTTATATCCATTTTCTGGCAGTTACTTATGCCAATGAATCACAAATCAACTACTATTAATACTAGATAAGCTTGTACTTCCTTTAGTTTAAATGTCCTGAATGTATCGCATTTGAGTTCAATCAGATGCCTTGTTATGTTTATATATGGTGGGGCAAAGAAGAAAGGGAGAGATAGATAATCTTCTCATTGACATTCATTCCTTCATGTTTGAATTCACATTTTAGTCTCACTGAAGCCAGTTATTTTCAACTCATGGGCTACGGATGAAGGGATACATAGACTACTTTGAAAAAGGTTTGCAGAAGTTTGCAAAAGAAATGTCAATGGCTCTCATGAAAATGGGTTTCTATCTCTCATGCTGAAAAGGATAGACCATGCATCTGGTAAACATGCTTATTTTAAGTGCATAAGAAACCCACAAAATTGAGTGTGGGCATTTAAAAGCTTAAATTTAAGAAAGCATATTTTGCTCGATATTTTGTTAACTTTCATTTTTGGATGTCAAATGCCTGTAGCTGAAGTAGTAATTAATGTGAATTTTCACATGCCTTTGATTGGTTTTGTTGTTCTTCTCCAGACACTTTCTATGCATAGCATGTCAATTTTTGTTGAGGCATCCAAAACTGAACTATGGTGCAACTGGAAAGGTACCATTCATAGTGTTCTATTAAATCATTGTCACAGTGAGATATTACTTCTGTAAAATATTTCTCTAATCCTTCTCTTAGTTTATTTTGGAAAGGCATATTCATTAAGCTGTAATACTTGTAATGATTAATACCTTTTTCCTCAGGGAACCATGTTAGATCAGAGTCCATTACAATAATGAGAAGTTTATTATATTTTTTAACACATACTACTTTTCATGAGAGCTGCCAGAATGCTGATAGATGGGCAGAAAAATTAATGCTTTGGGTGAATGCAAGTGTTTCTCGGAGTCCTCTTTAGTTGTTTCCAATCCAGAAGCATTTGTTAGCAAATCATATTCAATCTCTCTTCCAAAATTATTCAAATAATAAGCAGCAGCCCAGCATGTTTTGTCATTGCTCTCTTAATTTAAAATTGGCTATTTACTATGAATTCCAAGCACCTTGTCGGTTGGCAACATGACTCGCTGTTCATTTTCTTTCGAAGCCTCTCACACAAGGTCCTGTCAGAAGCCTTTTGAAATTCCACGTAAATTATGTTCAAAAGATACATTTCATCTCTTACTTTATGCATTTTTTTCAAGGAATTCTTGAAAGATAGAGCAGCACGATTTGCCCCTACAGAAGCTGTGTCAGTTGGTCCTTATCATATTATGCTTATCTTAATGTGTAATCTAGTCTTGCAGTAGATTGCATTTGAGGTCTTATCTTTTCCAACTGGAGTAGATTAGAGAGGACAGTCTTTGTTCATTGAAGTGCTCTGACTTACTTGCTCTCAAATCCTTGGAATTCAGAGACAGAGCCCTGCAAGACCACTCTCTAGCAAAAGGCTTTATGCACTTGCTTAACCCTGAACACAAACAGTCTCACTGCAGCCAGAGGCCCTTTCTTTTTGATTAAAATTATGTGTGTGATCAAATACCTTCCAAGCTGCACCAAGCAAGTAGAAAAATATGAACCTCAGGTGAAGAAAAACAGCAGAATGCAACTATCTCAGGCAATTTGCACTTTTTTCTCCTTTTCAATATAGTTTTCATAAACTATATGCAACACTCAGGTCATTCAGAAGTTTTGTCTTTAAATACCTACTTCATTGGTTCTAACTTCCTCAAACATAGTTTCTGTCATACCTAAGGAACTGCCAAAAGTTTCCAAAAGAAGCACATCATGAGAACTTTTCTTGGTGAGAAAAATTAAACATGTGCCAGACTTTTCCAAAGTCTGTTAGAAGTTCTGTCTAAATTTCTCTTTTCCTCACATCTACATCTTCAAAAAGAACCCGGTGCCTAAGACCAAACTGACAGAATTAGCCTTTTTGACGTTTTTCCAGTCACTAGCAGAAAATACGCTCCCTCTGCTCCACCTTCTGCTCTATCTCTTACTGTGAGGTTGTTTAGTTTCGCTGTGTTAGCATCCAATGCAAGTAATTTTTGCTGCATGTTACTGGGTCTTTTAACTGTTGTAAACCCTTTGAAGTTTCCTCTTTCTGCCAAGAGGTCAACACGGTCTTTCTTTTGCCCTTTCAAAAGGAACTTTCATTCATTCCTGTGTTTGGTCAAGTTGCTGTGGGTTCTGCTCTGGCCTGGCACCACGAGTTCCCCCTACACAAGCAATTGCTGCTTTCGTTGCTACTGCTGTTTGTACTCCTTACTGCTTCTTTCATTTATCTTCACTGACACACCAAAGGAAAGAGGGGGCTGAAAGGGGAGAATTTGGCTGTAAGCTAAATTGATTGCATGTTATATTTCATGGAAGTCTGGCAGGAAGAGTTGAGTGATCTCAAGAGTCTCAGGAATATTTTCATTCCTATTGTGCAAATCAATCAAAGCACAGCTCAGCCCAGGCTGCCCAACCCCTCCCCCACCAGCCCATAGCAGAGCTTGCTGCATTGTCAACAAAGGTTTGAATAGAACAGAAGTCTCCCAAGTGGACACTGCATTCACTTGATGGGGTCACATATTACCCAACATTTAATAAAACTCACATGGATTTGAAAAGGATTCCCAGATAGATCAGTGACAGGAAAAGTAGTAAATTTTGCCAGTAGAAAGGATGCCCTAAAATTGAGGTGGTGCTGCTGCACGTGGCAGTTGCTCTTCTGTTTAGATACTAAATATCATGGGTGTCTTGGGACTATTAGAATGAATTCTTGCCAAATAAACATATCTACCACTTTCCTGTGGTGGTTTCACCCGCCCTGGATCTGTCATGGAGAAATTTGTTCAGGGTGGGTTGCTTTTAGCCAAGCCTTCATCTGCAACACCAGCTGCACAGGCTGCTTTGGATCCTTTACAGCTTTAGAGGCTTCTCTCCGGGACAGGCATATGCCCAGTGGAGCAAGTGGCTTCGGAAATGGTGAGGCCCGTGCAACACCTAAGCAATTGCCCCGCTAAGCACAGATGTCTCCAGCAGATCATGCACCTTCCCTTTGTGCCAAAGCATTGTCTGAACCTTTTCTAAAAACACAACTGCTGCCCTGCCCCTCTCATCGTGCCTTCTCTTTTTAAGCCCAGGAGATGCCCAGGCACCCCTAGAACTTCTAGCCACTCTGCTAAGCTAGTCTTCTACTGGCCTCATAAAAGGTCATTTTAGTAATCCTTATTGCTACTAAAGTAACAAACTTAAATTCTGGCACAAGATGTGAGATTTTAATTTCACGCCTGCAAACAAAGAGTGAGAAATAATGACTCTGCATTCTTTCTTAGCCAATGCACGGCCTTGGGCTCTCTAAAGAACATAAGGCCATATGATATGTCACTGTTCAAAAATTCAAAAGGAATCCAAAGGAGTACTTTGTGCTTGTTCCTCCCACCTTATCTGGTTCAGCACTAGCTTTGGCAATCACTGTCACAAGTGCGAGCTGAGGGAATGCTGAGTCTGGAGTCATCACTCAGCTAACAAGTTAGTGCTTCTGCAAGATACACAGCAACTTGCTGACTGCCAGCACCTTATTTTGGACACAAGTCAGACTAGAAAGAGAGAACGGATGCAAAAGCTCACAAAAACCCATGGCCCTGGGCAGGCCTCCATTCTGCAAAAAACGTGCCCAGTTTGGGTTTTGAAGGGCAAAGGTTGTAATACTATTTGTCAGAACCTCATGTATTTGGAGATCATATTAATCACCCCTCCCTGCAGCATGCAACAGAAGATACTAATTTGGAATGTTTGCTTTTTAGTAACTCATTTTCTCAGTACAAATATGTGCCCAATTAACATATTTATGAAAGGAGTATGCAGGTACAATTTTAAATCAATATAAATATGGAATATGGGGAATGTAAATATCAGAAAAAAATCCCTGAAAAGGGACATATAGGGACATGGTTTAAATATAAGAATTCTTTGCATACTGTTTTCGCCTTTGTCCTTAAAGAGCAATCATTTATTTTTAGTAAAATATTCCGAATCAAGTTTTCCAGCTGCCTGCTCAAATTCTTTCCACCAATGCCATGTTCCTACAGTCAGAAGTGCAATAGTGCACAAAAAAGTGCACAAAAAAGTGCACAGGGCTGCACTTTACCATAGTTATGCACGGTCACTCTGTAGAGTAATTTCATCTGGGCAGTTCAGAAACCTGAATTTTAAGTTTATTGGAAAGGCTGAAATTTTTAGAGGAGCTTAGGGACTGACTCCTGATAAATATAGGTGACAGTTACTATCTGGCTGTGATAATCAGTTCCAAAATATCATCCTGAAAAACCCATCAGTTTGGGGATCTTGCAGAAAAATTGCATTCTTGCCAGGACTTTGCAGAGGCAGTCAGAAAAGCACAGTTAAGAAGCATTTTAAAACAGAACAAAACTTTACTCTCTCAGAAAGTGAGTACTCTGACACCCAGCCAGTGTATTTCATAAACACCGAATGAAAAAGAGACCTCTGAGCCACATGCCCTTTTCCTATATAAAGCCTGCACACCACCACAGGGCAGCTCCCTGTTTGAAGCCACCAAATCCATCCCAGCCTCATGTATTAACACTGTAAAACCATTATAATCTGGCACCCTTCTGCATTCCAGCAGGGATGCTAACTGTTGGATCCAGGGATGCTAAGCTAAATATTGTTACTAACCAAAAGTAAATAATTTGCCTAAAGTGCACAGCTGTTTTCAAGCTCTTGGATCTACAGATAGCAGAATAGGTACATGGGATATACTTTTACTATTTACCTCAGAGTTAGTTGTTCAGTTCTCTGCTGGCACCATCAGTTATCAAACCAACTTTGTTACTTCGTCCTGAATGAGCTTCTATGTACCAGGGTTTAAAACAGGGGTATGTTGATAAGAAAATATGTGTGCCTAAAACTCATTTGCTGTTGAAAAACTTCAGGGCATAAAGTAAATACTTCTGTCACTATGTCTTAAAAGCAATTTATGAAATAAATAAACAAATAAATAATAAACAAATTATCATTTAAAAAATCATATTGCCATCAATGTATTTTAAAATATTTATACCTATTTCTAATTATCTTCTGTGCTTTCCATTTGGCATTTACCTCTTCTGATTATCTTCTGTGCTTTCTATTTAGCACGTAAGAAGCCCTCTTGAGTCTGATTAAACATAAGCTAAAATTAAATACTTCCTATTTCCAGCAAACACTATTCTGATTTGCTTATTTTGTTCCTTGGTTAGTTTGGTAAAGATGGTTGATGGATAGCTTTAGATCTGTTCTCACCATGAGCTGGCACACCCCACCTTGGGCAGGAGAGGGTAAGGGAGTGCAAAACAGGGGAATGGAGTCAGAGAGATGTGGGACATGTACCACATCCTGGAGTGTGAAACCTCACAGGAAAAATTACCTTCTGTCTCAGTCAGGGATGTGGCTAGCCCGTAAGAATTTGTTGGATGAAATTTGCCTCTTTTCTCAATACATGCAAGTCAGTCACAACTGAGTCCACTTAATCAGATACGCTTTTAAATTTTGGCTGGAATCACTGATAAGCTCTGTTTGGGTTCTGCTGTTTAGAGGAGATTGGCCAAAAGCCCTCGGATCAGTTTGGCTCTTTCTGCACTGAACGTGTGAACGAATACATCCAGAAGGACTCATTTAATGTTTATATTGAAATGTGTTTCCTCACGTTTTCCAGTAATCCACTTTCTGCAAATATTTGAGCCAGTAAAGTCTGATCACACAAACGTTATGGAAAGCAAACACCAAACATCTGTGAGCCAAATAAATGAATTTAAAATTCAGGGAGGACATTTGCAGAATTCAGTCGGTACTACTCTCGGTAGGTCCTGAGAAAAAAGTGATCTCAGTCCCTCTTCTGAATCAGTGCTATTTGGTGTAATTCCTTAAGAAGTTGATGGATCAAGGGTTTGAGTTCCAAGTCTGGAATATAATGCAAGGGGTGACTAGCGAGGAATATTTTTCTACTTAAGCTTGAGTTTAGCCTGAGGTGCAACTGTACTCCCAGAAGGCTTTTATGGGTAGGCACTGTGCTGAATCTAGAACTGTACCATTATAAAACATCCTTATATAGCCATTTAAATGTGGGTGATTTAATCTAGGCCTCCTGTGTTTGGTGGTTCCTTTCTCCCTTTTTTTTTTAACTTTATGAATCTATTTATTTTCTACTCAAATTCTGGAGTGTAATCTGCTGGAAAACCAGGCATGCAGAAAACAGCATTGTGGGGCTTCCAGCCAGGCCCAGCACTGCCCCAGGAAACACAGGGGCACCTTGACTTTGCCTGGTATCAGGAGGCACTCAGCACCTAGTGTGACTGGCCAGTGTAAATGAATGCTGGCAGGGGACTGATACACTGGGATTAAAGGTGATATATAATTAGTCTGTGTGACTTTTGGTGATAATAATTGCAGGTAACTGGCTGCATTCTGCTCATCCAAATGACTGGCACTGTGTGACGGGGACCTATGTTATCTGCAAAGGTTTCATATTTCATTTCAAATGAGGAGTTATCCATTAATAAAACAAAATGCGATTAGGTTCATGTGCTCTCTGCCAAGACTGCCTAGCAAAACACGTGGGGAGCTTTTTGCCAGGGCTTCCCTGCTGAGCAGCAGCTACTCCTGCACCTCCCTCTGCGGCACAGCCAGGCACAGGCACAGGCACCCGACGGCTCCCAGGGAATGGCAGAACCGCCCGAGTAATTCACTACGGGGAAACGCAACAAGTAAATACTTGAACTGTGTTGTCCAGTGAAAAGGAAACAAGACCATCTTGCGGAGGGAGAAGGGGCATGAAAAGATGTTAATCGCATGAGCAGTAATCTCTTTGGCTGCTCAGTGTGCCACACTTGGGCTTTGTTTGCCTTGACTTATCTGGCTTACTTATCCCAATCTGTGTGATCATGGAGGTGGTGGAGGGCCTCTTGAAGTGTGCACCAGATCAGCTACTGGAGAAGGGCAATGAAACGTTAAGGAGAAAAGGTGGAATCATAAAAAAAATAAAAATATAAATTAAAAAAGCCTTCAAGGCCACCTATCTAGACAAAAGGGCTCAGACAGGCAATAAAAGCAGAAAATCATCGAGACAGCAATGAATTATGAAGGCTATTAAAACCCACAACTGAATTTACAGAATCAGCTTCCCCTGATGTATTATAAAAATGCTTTTCCCCAGGAACTGGAGATACCAAAATTTGTACTTCAGATTAATTACAGCTCTATTTAGCAGAACTGGGGAGGGGGAGTTCAGCTCAGTCAAAATAGTATTGGGTATTAATTGTGTTAAACTTTCTGAATCTCAAATACTGCCAGGAAATCATTAACATTACATTTAACAATTTCAGGTACTTCTGGTTTTGAACTCCAATTTTATTATTTATGGAATCTTGATTGCAGAAAAAACATACCCAGCACTTGTATTTAGATTCTGTTTACAAAGGAGCTCTGTGTTCTCCCTGGAACTTGCATAAGAACAGAAAAGTAGATTATGTGGTTTCTTAATAGTTCCTCACAAAGAGTCTTCTGTTTCTGACAAATGGTTTATGCAAATGTATTCTCTGTACTGCTTCAAGCAGTACTCATGGAAAAATGACATTTTGCAAGAGGGAAGAATGAATATTCAATGTGTCATTTCTTAGGTGAACTAATGGACAGTTTGTATTCCACGGCCCCTGCCATTCTCTAATTTTGAAGTTTTGACAGAGGGCAGGGATGTTATCAACCAGCAGTGGGAACTGAGAAGCACTGGCTTTCAGCCCTTCCAACGGTATTCCAAGAAAGGCAATTTGGGACTTTAAATTGCAGAGTGGAAAACATTTCAGTTTCTGCATGCTGAACTGAAGTGGTGTTTTACAAAGGGGCAGTATGGATAAAAAAATGTGGCTGCATCCTTGAAGTCACAACTGCTGCTGGACTGTGGAAGAGCAAGAGGGTGTAGGCTTCACAAAAGCCTCCCATGGATATTAATCCCTGGTGTGAATGGAAAAAAATGGGGGGAAAAAAAAATAAAGGCAGTTTGGAATGTACAGGCTGTATCTTACAGGCTTCACTCATACAAGCAGGCACACTGAAGTCAATGGCTTTGTTTGCATTGGGCTAGGACCAGCCAGAGAGCAAACGCTGCATGAGAGCCCTCATTTTGCAGCCCAACTCAGAAAGGATGGGTTAGCAGTGAGAATTTGACCTTTTCATGAGAAAATCAACTGAAACCATCAGTTTGCATACAACTGCTATATATGTATGGCAGTGTAACATTACAGACAGCAAGAAAACAAAGGGAATAAGAAACACAAGTTAAAATAGCTATAATGTAAATGTTTTAAGCCTCCTTTGCCTCTCATGCACCTCACATGACAGGAGTAAGCTCTTTGAATATAGTTTCATGAGTGAAATTAACAGCTTAGAGAAAAATATAGGCAGATCTCTCCCTCTTCTCTCTATTCTGCACTCCTGCATTTTTTTTGCAAACGTTTCTCTGGTTTAGAGATAGGACACAAGTTGTTTTCAAGAATAAGGGAATCTCAGCTTGTCCAACTCCTTAACCATCTGTATTTTGCCAGGGCAAAATACTAGTCTTCTACAGTTACCAGAAAACTGAGTAACTGTTTCTTTGAAACTTAGACAGTTGGAGGTAAAGAATCATTCATAAAATCTCTGTGCAGATTGAAAAAAGGATCGGATCTCTCCTGTTCATTTACAGCAAAGTTATGCAGTGTATGAAACAGAGTAATTAATACCTTTGATCACTGGGCTTTTCAGGTTCATCACATTAAGCACAATTGGGGACTGGAAAACAATTTCATGCATATAAATGTCTTCTAGTAAGTACATTTGATGAACAGGTCACTTCAAAAGAGTGGTATTGGACATGCTTTAAAACTTGCATTCCAAACAGTGAATTTAACAGGAAGGTTGTAAAAAAATAGACACATCAGATATTTTATATGCACTCAGTCATCTGAAGTAAAGAGCCCAAATTCAGTGTTCAGTTACCTAACCATAATTCCTGAGTTAGTTCAACCTATAATCCATTCATTCAACACAGTAATTGTGAACCAGAACCCAGCAACTGAGATTAGAGATCCTGCACTACAGGATTGGATAGCACTGAATCTGCTTCAGTTGTTATGCCAGAAAACCCAGAAACTTATTACTTATTCCAGATCTATATAATAGTAACACATGTCAAAAAGAAAGCAGTATTGCACTTTTGTTTAGTTCCATCAGCTGTGGTACTTTAAGAAACTTTCATAACTAATTGATCCCGAGATGAGTAATAAAAAATTCCAATCTACATGTAGCAATATTGTCCACTGCTAGAGGTTTACATTAAGCTTCAAGGACGATGAAAAGCCCTACCTTCTTTGTGGAGGCTGAGGTTTTGCTAAATATATATTTTTAATGGCCTTATGTGGACTGTATGTGCTAATATCAAGATTCTAAGCTGAGCATTGTTTCCAGCTTCCCTTGGACCACATTTCTGGCTGACGAACAAACAAATATTGAAAGTAATTCACAGAGGAAAAAAAATTACTGAAAACACCAAAGACGTGTTCCATTTGTAGATTTAATTAAGATATCATGGCAATAGAAAAGCACTCAGTCACAGAATAACAATTTCCTGCTGCTGTATATGCACCAAGCCAAAGCTGGGGACTTTATTTTCAAAGTAGGAGATATTGATCCTGCCACAGCTGCTGAGACAAGTGAAAGGACACTTTTGTAGGCAATGACTGGAGATGGATGAATAATTTAACATGGTAGAAATCCTGAACTGCTGGTTGACAAAGAAGAGGAGAGTATCAGAAGGGCCGGGTCTGTGCTTGTTCCTTCCCTTGGGGTCTGTTGCTGACCACAGTCAGGCATCACAGAAAGGATGACTGGCTTTTTGGTCACACCCATCAGTGTCATTTTGGAGCAGATGAAAGTTGCCTGGATGACAGACATTCAGGGTGACCACCATTTTGGATACCTAACTTTGTGTGATCCTTTGAAAGCCAACATGACCTTTTGAAAGAACAATGCTGCTTAGTGTGGGAGAAGGTGCTGCAGTTTGTGTCATCTGCCCAGTTTGCTTGCCTGGCACCATTCAGGAGAAGTCCAGCTTACCTCTAAATGTAATTCCCACGGTGAAACTGGAGTATTGCAAAAACCACGGCCAAGATTCCCTCACTGGTGTGCTCAGCTTGGGCTATGCACAGCAAAGGCTTTGACCAGCTACTCTATTTTTAGCAAGTAAGAGACCAGCTAGGTTACTTTTGGCAAATAAAAATGAGAAATTAGCTTGATTTGCAATTTCCAGGGACTATTCCATTCTGACAAATAAATAAACAAGCATGTACACATCTTAAACACTAAATGAAAGCCCTCAGATTGCCAAAAGTATTATATGTCAAGTTGCAGCTAAAAAGGCAGTATTCTCATCTCCCCATCAGGCTACTTCATTTGTTCTAAATAAAACCTTGATGCAGACAAAGCCAGAAAACACGTCTGACAACTTTCCTCCAGACACAGATAGGTGCTATTATGTTTGCAAATCACATTTATGATGCTGAGCCTGACACAAAGAGAAAATGTTTTAAAACTTTACCAGAATCAATACCAAGACTGTAACAGAAATTGGAGCATAAACTCAGGCTCCTATTATTGTAACCTCAAAGTTTCTCTCAGATTCCTTCTTGGAAGCCACGCTTGCCCTACTTAGAAAGATACTAAAATACTACTTACATAACTGCTCAGGAAAAGCTGTACATAGGGAATAAACTACTGAGCTGGTTTAATTTCATTTTACTCCACTGTTTTGCAATATGACATATTTTACATCGGCTCCACTGCGTAAGGTTCTTCTATCTATCAACATAAGGAGAAAAGTTTGACATTAAATTTATTTCTTGGATAATATACTGGATGCTTCTGAAGTCTACACTGAAGCATGAAGAGATAGTGTCTGTTGAAGCCATCAATTCTTATTGACAAGTCTGGTTAAATTATCAGGTTGTATGTAATTTTATTTGAGTGTAGGAAAATGAAGGTTATAGCCAAGAGCTTGGTGGGGTTTTCTTTCCTGAGATGATGATTTATTCATTTTGGCTTCAATAGCTACGGTGTCAGGCGTATTTTATATTTTTCCAACTTTGACACTTCAAACATTTGATTTCCCTTTGCAACTTCCAACCTAAAACATGTTTCCCATTATAGATATTCAAGTGACTGCCTTGCACACACTGACTCATGAGGCTGGTTTTTATTTTCACAAAATATATAACCCTATTTGAATAAAATACAGATGGTGTCCAATACATTAAACACAGCAAATTTGCCATTCCCTCCTTCATCCCCTCTGTGTTCCGTTCCCCAGATTTTCTGTGGCAATATGAAATCTTATCAGCCTTAACAGCTCCAGGAGGACATGGCAACAGAAATTTGATGCCATTCATATTTGGCCTGCAACAATAAATAATTTGCAGGTTTTTAATTATTAGTATTTTTCTGCATTTGGAGCTCTGCTTTAAGCTGAGCTGTGTGTCCCTTGGAAGGTACTGAACAGCCACCTTGACATGGTTCTGTGATAGAGTATGGCACCAAATAACTTTCCTTCCCAGGTGACAGTTGGAGCAAATTCAGAGGCCTCTTACATTGCCAAACAATTCAGAAGGAACAAAAATATGATCTACTAATAGTATGGTAAATTAACTGAGTAAATTAGTAAAAGCTGCTGAAGTGACTTGGTGAAGAAAAATTGTTCTGGGTTTGCTCTGAAGGCATGAGGATCAGAGTATACACATGCACAGAAGTTACTTGGAATGCACAAGATTAAGGTTTTTGAAAAAGATTCTATGAGCATCACTAGATGGCATTGGAGGGTGCTTTAACTTACCACAGGAGAAAGATAGCTTTCGTCAGCAGTCCATAGTAATTTTTATTAGGAACACTAGCAGTTAAAGAATTAATTCCAGGCAGCCTGAAGGCATGTTCTATGCAACTTTGGTGAGGGGACAGCAACACAAAACAAGAACGAAGGCTGGCTGAGCAGTCATTGCATTCTGTAATTTCCTTCTGTCACACACCAGAAGTCCACCATCTCTGAGCTAGAATTGGAAGAATGAAATTCAGACAGAAATAAATTGCAAAGGGTACTGAAGAAACTGAGAACTGATAATACATGGGCTGGTGACTTCATAGAAAAGTTAATCTGTTCTTGAGTTTAGGGTGGAATTTTTGGTACTACATATTTGTTTTTCCCCCACGGCAAATTATACAAATTATATAAATTGTATCTCTGTTATTCTTACAACTTTTTGCACCGTACAGTTATCATGTCCCTTTCCTATTACTTTTAGAACGAGATATGTGTGCCATCCTGAAATATTTTTGTTTAGCATCAGCATCTGCTTTGGAATTACTGCTGGCTTTAGTCATCTACTCTTGCCCGTTGGCTGTTACTGCAAAGAAGCTGTGCAGAGTCAGTTGCACCACAAGTACAGTGGTTTCTGAATTGCAAGATTATTATTACACTTAAAGAGGTCTCTTTTATTCATATTCTTTAGTAGTCAGCAAAAAGAAGCAAAGAGGAGTTTGTTCCCATATCAATACAATTCTAGGACTGTATATCAGAATAATTACAGGTCATGGAACATATGTTGCAACATACGGCAGCAAAGTGGTGATTTCTTTTCACATCTGCCCCCTTGACCCACGATCTAAGTCATTAAACTTTTCAGTTCTCCAGGTAGACTGTGCAGAGCCTGTTTTGCAAATTTGTTGCCGATATGACAGAACAGGCATAATTTTTTGCCTCTGTTATATTGTCTCTGCTTAAGAGTTGTCTTTTATCTAAATTCTATGATGAATCAGAAATCAGAGCTGTATACAGATGAAAACCTGACATTTAAGTGAAGTGTTTCCCTTCTTCAGACAGGCCTTAGGTTTCTCAATCTTGGGACTAAAGGCCAGGATGGTAAGACTTGTAGAAATAGTGCCCACACTAAACAACAGGTTGAGTCCAAGAATGAAGCAAGACCTGCTAGTCAGTCATATAAGGTTTTTAATAGGTCATGAACTCACACAAAGCCATGGTCTTTTTTAAAGCATTAAGTACACCCACTTCTAAAAGTGCCACCATGCCCGGGTCGTCTATTTGTCTGACTGGCTGCTCCACATTCCTTCTAGTGTATTTATAGAAAGCTGCAATTCATAAATATCAATTTGTACCATTATCTTCATACATGCCAGGTACTTGTAATATTGAAAACTAGAAATTGTTCTTAGGGCATACCTAAAGTCAGCATAAGGATGACAAATAAAAATGGCATTATATCTGAGTGAGCATAAATGTGTAGAACTTCTATTACTTTCCTGAGATTATTTATTAAATAGTATGTCTTAATGTGCTGTGTCTTGCTGAAGCTTCCACATGCTTACACACACATATGTATATATGGGAAAATCAGTGTAATTTTCCTCACTTAAATAAATGGTCCAAATATTTAGGTCAAGAGGCAGGTTTTATCAAGTTCCTACTTTGTAACTACTTTAAAGTCTAGCAGTCTGATCCTGTTTTTTGTGAATGTAAATCAAGGATTAACCAAATTACACTGGTAAAATCAAGCTCAGTAAAATCAGATCCTGGCTTTATCATTACAAGTAGCCACTAGATAGTTTAGTCTTCCTTCTGAGCCTCAGAGTCATTTGCTGAAAAACTGTGGTTGGCAGAGATTTTTTGTTTACAAGCCACAATTTCTAAGAAATGTGGTGTTTGCCCTCTGGCTTGACATCAAAGACAGTTTCATAACAAGGGTGGCTCCTACTGAATTATATTTCCCCCCAGTTTGTATGGGGAAGTCGGGCACCTATTACACAAAGGCAATTGTTGACTGTGTGACAAAGGGAAGAGATACAACGTTTTGTTTCCTTCACATTTGTAAAATGCAGCTTTTAAAAGCACCCAAGTCAACTTGAAAAAAATCACCTGTACTTGCTTGCAAGCAACTTACTCATTAGACTTAAAATGCCAAGGTCCATGTCTGTGCTGAAGGAAGGAACTATGTGCCCTGGGAGCTCTCAGGGGCAGTCAGTCCGAGTGAACCCAACAGGTCTCACTCCTCCTTAAAACTTAAAAGAGGAAAAAACATATGTTTAAAAAAGAAAAAAAAAAAAAAAGAAAAAAAAAAAGATCAAATGATGACATCTCAAAAAAACATGAAGCAGAGTATGACTGTGAAGTCTTTATATACTGCCTGCTTTTCACAAATCTTCTATGAGCCCCATTTTCTTCTTTCTGCAGTTGATTGATGAAAATGTCAGTTGAGTCTTTGCAAACCAAATCTGTTTGAGTTCTTTCAACAGATCAACAGTGTTTCACATTTTGACAAAAAAGTTATGGATATGTTTTCCTGAAAAAAACTTGTGAACAGCCTTGCCACTTCATTTCTCCTTTTTTTTTTTTTCCTGGTAATAGGCTTTAGTTAGTCTTTAAAGAATGTAGTGCTACAGAATACAAGATAAGACTCTTCCTACTCAAGTTGGAACATCCCTGTATTAATACAAGTCTTCCTGACAGGCAGCATAACATGATCTCTGGATGTTCACTATCACCTTCCATATGCTTTGAATTACAAGTTCTCTAAATCACTTGCTTAATCTAAATTATTATCAACAAGAGTGTCTTTTTTGCTCTAAATAGCAACAGTGCCAGAAGACGCAGAGCCTTATAAACATTAATAGGGTCAGCACCAGCAGAAGTTGAGTAACTATATATATTTTGCCTCTCTCCAGTCCTCCTTGCAACACTTGCCTCCCGCGTGTCCCCAGGTGTCTGTTACAGCAGGCTGTGGGAGAGCAGCTGTGCAGGGCAGGCCTACAGGGAGATGCTGGGACCCTGCTCTCCATAACCGAAGCGGAGAGAGCCCCTGTGGGCAGGTAAGTTTATCAGGATGCTTGTCTGTGACTGACTGGTTAGTCACTACATCTGCTCCTCTGCTCACCTGGTGTGAACACAAGCTGTGATTATCACAAGCTGTGGTACAAGTTGCTAAAGTGACTGTCAGAAGCAGGGACAAGGTCTTTACTGTGCACTTATCATGGTCAGGTACTACTCCAGAGCAGTGATCCCCAGCAGTAACCACAAAACTGGCAATAGGAAGACCTGCTTTCACTCTGAGGTGCTGTCCCGCCTGCACCCCACTCTCTTATCCTTCCCACACCTCTTACATGGAAACTTAGTGGTCATGGCTGGCAGAAGTACTAAGCAAAATGCTTCAGTGAAGCAGGGAGAGGGAGGGAAAAAAGCACGTTAGGAATAGCTATACTTACACTAAACTCCTTCAGTTGAAAGAACATCTCTCCAAGACTCAACATCCACCTCCCTTCAGTCTCTATACAAACTTACCCAAGCTCTTCAGCTGGCAACAGGGCCTGCTTGTTTTCAGGCTTTCTCTCAGGGTGAATGCTCATCGTGGTGTCACAAATCTCACTACACATTTCTTAGATGTGATGTGAGTTCTAACAACCTGCTTCTGGAGCTGAACACATGAGACCTCAGCTTTCCACTTAAAAACACGCATTGAAGTTTAGGAGAAAGCTCTGGAAAATGACCAGAGAAGTAACAGTAGGCTCAGGGAAGATATATCAAATCAGAACAACACAAGCTTTTAGCGTATCTCCACCACAGCCCTCACAAAGTCAGGCCAGAGAATGCTCTGCAATGTCCACTTTGTTACCTGGAGTCTGTTCCCAGCAATGGGACTAGTGTCACCCCTTCACCAAACCATCACAGAGATGGCAGGCAGCTCTTGGAGGTGCTGAGCCACGGCCCAGCCTGGGTAATGCAGCAGTACGGCATGGGATGGAACACACCGCGCAGCTCCTTGCAGAGCTTCAGCACCCACTGCTTCATGCAGCTCTCACTTCTCTAGATGAACTCAACATCCTGTTTAGCACTTCATCTTGTGCACAGCCAATTGGTTTTTCGCTGAGGAAATAAGCCCCCCATGTTTAGTGTGACACATACATAAATACATATACACATACACACACGTGCACGTGCACATGCAGACATCAGTCGTTGAAAGCCCTGTGGGCGTCTTATTTTCACTTTTCTACCTTGTGGCTGAAGGAAGCCAGGAAATGTAAAAAGGAGCCAAAATGTTAAGGGGAAAAGGACAGATAGAAATGCCTTTCCTGCAAAAAAATGTAGAGCAGCTCCCAGACTGACTGTCCTAAACCTGCCAGCTCACTTTGTGCCTTCCTTCCTTCTCCTCTCAGGGGTTTTCATGCCACAAGCACCAGCCAGGCAGTTTGCTGAATCAGACCCACAGCTGCCAAAGACACTTTTTCCCCATAAATTCAGACTTTTGCCAGTGCATGAGCACTATTACAGCTATTAAATGAACTTATTGTAGTATCACGCCTCCCTTATTAAGATTTTAATCAGCACTTCTGTTGGAAAGCCTGACTCTCAAAGAGTTATAAAGCTCCCTGTATAAAGTTGATTACCACTGAAATCTAGAATCCAGCTTCTTGGCTCGTGGCTGCACTTCTTTCTTGCTTACTTGATCTCTGTTTGCAAAAGCTGATACAAATTGGTTTGGCAAGTTTGTTTAATTCCAGGGATAAACAATTCCTGACTTAATAGGCTCTTTTTTCCAGTGCATGGAAAGTGATAGAATAAAATTATCCCAAATTACCTGTATACAACATTAAAGAATTACCTTGAGATATATGGTTTTTTACACACCATTTTTTTTTTTTTAACTTAGGAATGCAACTAAAGAATTTAACTGTTCACATTGTTTAACACAGAGTATTTTTGCAGTGGTGTACAGTGCTTAATGGTAAGGCAATCACAGGAGGTTAAAGACTTTCAAAATACATGCCAGCACCTCACTGCCAACAACCCATATCACTTCAGTGAACTGTGCAGCTTGTGTTGGCATGATTTATGTAGCAATTTTTAAAGAATCTGTAGTGTTTGTTTATTACCACGGCATGATTGATGGGTTCCTGAGTGCACAGCGACACAATCAGCTGAGCTGTTACGGCTGGGAGTTTGATAATCTGTGAGTGACAGGCATTACAGTGTGTCATTTCAGTCACTGCCTGAAGTCCTTAGGGTATCAGTGACCTCGGAGAAATGGTGGTGAGACAAGACCCACTGCCAACGGTGTCATCATCTCTCCTGCATAGTCACACAGGCTGTGAGCACTTCTGCCCAGCCTCCCTGGCTCTCCTGCTCTCCTTCTCAGACCCTTCTTGGTAAAGTCCAGTAAGAAAAAACACCATTTAGCCTAGTAATTCCTTCAGGTTCTGCTCTTATCCTCACCCATTCCAAACATTAAAATACTGGTACTGATGTGACTCAAACTGCAGAGAAAAAGGCTGCTCAAACCTTGTTTTCTAATGTTCACTTTGCAACAGGCAGCCCCGTAGACAATACCCCCAGGAATACACCCCTCACTAGGAGCCACTGGAACAACCTCAGTTCCTTCCTGGAAAAAATACCCCAGGCTTACTTTTATATACAATATACGATGTCACTGGATGTAGGTATTTATTTGCAACACAAAAAAAAAAAAAAAACGAGTATGAAGGAAATGGTATTTATATTTTATTTTTTTTTACAAAAATAAACAATTTGAGAAACAAAAGCACATATTTTTTTTTCCTGACTGTACAAACTACAAAACAGTATGACATTGGTCACTTTAGCATTTACTTTTATTGCTTTCACTGAAAGCAAATTCTCTAGACACACCATGCCTGTAAAACGCATTTTATATAGAATTAAGGCCAGCATTCATTTGCCATTATTAAGGTCATTTACTTAATTCTCTCTAAGAATTAGCAAGCAGTGCCTTAGACAACCAAGGATTTGATGATAATATATATGAGTAACTGCAAGATAGTTATTAAACTAGTACTGTTCCACCAGCTGTCTTGCTTTGCCAGTCTGTCAAAGATGTGGCTTCCTGAACAATTCAAACTCGATTCAACAAGTCTTAGGCACAGGCTTAATTGTGAGCATATGCTCAGGCGCATCCCTATTCAGCAAAGTACTCGGCACTCAGGCAAAATCTCCACCCTTTCAGCGGGGCTATTCATATGCTTATGTGATTTGCTAGACCTACAAAATGGCTCTTTTAAATTAAAATCGAAACTTTATGATAATATCGGAAGTAAAAATTAAAATTAGCTACAGCCTTGCAATTCCAAACATAACCAATTCCTTCCTTTTGACAAATAGCCTGGCATTGCATATTTGATAGCTTTAACACAAATGCTGATTGTCTTCAGAAATGTTTGCTGTTCAGCTTACAAACTGGTATGCTCCAGTTACTCTGTTGTGATTGTACCTGCCCAAATAAATATCAGCGTGGAGGATACAGACTTCCCAAATAAATGATCAGCTTTCATCCCTGTGCTCACACAGACAGGTCAGAAACATTATGGTAACCTTGGTTAGAAAAGCCAGAGCTGCCAGCTGATTTTTAACCAAAATTATACTCTAACAGTGTATCGTATCTTGTACTTCACTTTGTTTTATTTTTTAAAAATCACATTATCAAAATAGTGTTTTATTGCACATTCATCCTGGTCATGCAGGTTATTTCTTTAAAGTTTTGTTTAGCACTCTATAGATTAGAATGAGTAATAGTGCAATTATCTCTCCGGGCATAGCCACCTTATACCTAACAGCTGCCTATATTTATACACAAACAGGTCTTGTCACTCACGGGTCAGACTGAGCCACTTTAGCTGTCAGTCTGTCACCTTCACATATGTTATCTTGTCAGGATCAGGCACGATATGAGTTGAGGCCATCTTGAAGAAGACAAGCTGCCGACCTGCATCAGATAGGAAAGGGCAGAGGAAGTGATGAGCAACAGGTTGCAAACTTTAAAATATTAGTATTTCATATTCTTCTTCAATCAATGCATGCTACAGGCAATCCGAGCCTGAACTCTTTCTTAACTTCACCCAGTATAAAACTGAAAAGCTTTCATCTAGAATGACACTGAATCTGCCCGACTCTCAGTCTGTTTACTTTTATCTAAGTGTGTTCAAGATATGACTGTGCACAGCTAACATGTTAAATGAAGATTTTAGTACAAATTTCACATTATCTTAAAAAAACATATTTAAATACTCTCCCACTGATAAAAACAGGCTTGGGTTCAGGACATTCAGGATTGTACAGGAGCAGAACCACCTTTGCAAAACTGATTAGTGCAATTCAACATGACTTTTTTCTGAAATAGCTCTTGCTGGTCACTTCATAGCTTTGGGTCCTAAACAAGCTGGAACAAGGTTTCTGCTTCTAATATAAAAAAGCACCAGCCAAGTACTAACAGCTTGGGCAGCATAAAGCACCTGTCACACAGGCTTTGGAGACCAGGGGGGCTGAATTTGGTGATGCTTCACTCCATAGTATTTGTGGGAGATGCAGCACAGTGCCTGTATCTCCCTATGGTTACTGACCTGGCATCTTCACATTCCTGTCTCATGATAAGTACCTGTCATCCCATGGATCTGCACTGTCTGCCTTTCCTTGGACCAGGGGCCACAGAGAGACTTTCCACAGCTGTTTAACCTCTGCCTTCCCTCTCTGAACTTCAGAAAATCAAATGGTCTTTACTCTCAGCCTGCCTCTCTAGAAGGCTCCCGTAACAGTATTTTCTTTAGAAGTATCACACAGCAAACAGCATGCCTCAACAACCCAGCAAATGTCCATGCTGCAGATTTCAGGCACTCAAGTATTTATGCATCAGGAGCAACAAGGTAAAGGTAAGTAAGACTAGAAATATTGCTAATATGTCTCATTTGTTTTTCACATTATAATCTGAGACAGGAGTTGCTCTAAACTTCCTATGAATTTTCCTGTAACATAATAATTATTTTTTAGTACATTCAGTAGCTTCAATAGTCTGACTATAAGTAGCCTAACATGATGGCCTAGCAGTCACCAGTCAGTGACAGGCAAGCTTAATATAAATCAGTTTTTTCTAGGTTCCATGGAAGTCTCTGTTAAAACTTCTCAGAAGCACAAGAAATATAGAAAGCCATGGCAGTACACTGCCTAAAACGCTCTGAACTGTCTAATGCTTCTACTAGTTTGTGATGCTTTCAGAGCTGGGGACCCATTAGGCTTATATAAAAGCCTGGCCTGAGTGTGTATTTATCTTGCTCAGCTAAGGACAACTGAAGCATCCAACTGCACACAGGGCAGATTTTGACTTAAGGTTAAGACACGTTGTGATAAGAGATTTACAGAGAGTAAATTGAGCCTCTGAGCCTTAATAACTTGCAATGCTAAAGTCTGTGGCAGAGCAAGGGTGTCCCTCAGCTCCTCTCAAAGACAGCAGCAGGGGAGCCAATGTGAGCCTAGCAGAAAATGGCAACTGCAGGCAGGGAAACTGCCCTGTGTATGTGGAGACAATACAAAGAAGAAAATCTCACCCTGACTTCAGGGGACGGGTTACATTTGGGGAAGGCTATGAAGGAACGTGGATTTGGTCCATTGCTCATTACAGACACAAACATTTATTTTCTCTTTACCCTCCCAAGGGGTGCAGTTTACCCAGGGGAACACTGCCTGCTGAGCTGGCCAGGGCTGGCTACAGGGGCACACAGCTCTCCTGGACATGCAAGGATAGGGCATGGAGTTGACAGCCAGCTGTGGCATTCAGCTCTTTGAGCCACTCCTGAGCTGCAGCTACTGGAGATTTTTAGCAGAGACTTGTAACATTTTTCTCAGATAGCTCTGGAGATGCCTGAAATAGGCACAAGTCTGGTGCAGAAGCAGCGAGCCAGGGCCAGTTCTCCACTTGATGTCAAATCAGCACCAAATGCCTGCCTTCAGGGGAACCACATGGGGACTGCCAGGCCCACAGGCCTTTTGGAAAACGTATTTCTCTGTTCAACAAGTGTACTCTTTCAGACAAGAAAATGAGTTGCAGTAGCAAATGGGATTTTCCCCTGGAAGTTGTACTTCTACTGGGTTTTAAACCCTCCCTCATCACTGTCCTTTAGCCAAAGCCCTGCTGCTAGAGGTACAGTGTTCTCACCAGTGGCAGGACATCTTCCACATCAGCCAGAAAGTCCCAGCTAGATGCACAGAAGAACCTGTTTGGTTTTGTGTCAAACTGGAACAACCATATGGATCAGAAAGATTTATTTAAATCCAGATGTTGGACCATGTCCTGCACGTTTAACTGCAGAAACAGGTCACAGGCTTTTGTTGTTGTTTTTGCTGCTGTGTTTTAAAATAATATTTCAGACCCCATGGTTTGGAGACCTCTGGTCCATGTGCTGTAACTCTCTGGTGCTGGCTCCTTTGAGCCCACCCACAGTTCCTGTCCCTCTGAGAGAAGGCACATAAAAGCCCCACCAAAAATCAAACCAGTTCAGCTGGAGCTTCAGAAACTTCCAGCTGCTGCTGGTGGCTCCCACAGCTCGACGCAACATGCTCTTCAAACTGTATTAAAATGCCTAAAGCAGCCAGAGTATGTGACTCGCATGCTCTTTCTGCTTAGCAGCATCATGACCTACCTGTCCAAGTTGTCTGGTTAGTTAAGACGAAAGCTTTGCACTGGGAATAGCTTTCACAGATCTCGATGGCTTCGTTGACATCGAACACGGAGAGGAGGCAGCCCTTGTGGTGGTAAGATGGCCAGCATCTATAGTTCTCATCAGGAATAAAAGCTTCAGGCACCCGTCTGTACTCTGCAAGTAACCACAGCAAAGCAATAGTTTTGAAAGCTCTAGCAAACTGCTTTTTTTAACAGGCAAGGTCTATTATAACAGCTTAGAAGTGGGGTATGTGACAGAAAAGGTGACAGGCTAGACTGTACCAGCCCCAGTTTACCAGCAAATGTGTTTATAGCTCTGCACCTTACTTTCCTTTTCCTTTCCTCCTTTCTTCTTCTCACCTTTTTCTCCAGAAAGCATCTGTAAATAAACAGTCTGTGCACAAAACCCTTTCCTCTTCCCCACTGCGTAGGTGAGGCTTTGGTTTTATTGGGAGTTTTACAGGAAGAATGTCCCACTGCATAAACAGCATCCACTTGAATGAACTGACTCACTGTCCTACTTCTTAACAGTGAGCAGGATTGTCGGGGTGAGACCTGACCAGGCGTTCCCAGCCCTCCCTCTCCCTCAGAAGGGCACGCTGTTTTCCTCTGGCCCCTTTAGAGGAGGAAGAAAAGACAGGCTTTTAATTAAGCAAACTTTTTTTTGCTTGCTTAGATTAGAACAAAGGGAAAGTCACTTGATGGGCCTCCGCAGAGAAGAAAAAATACAAAGTAGAGGGAGCATGTCAGCGTGGTCCTCGCCCCGCGCCTCCACGCTGCCCTGCCGATCACTCCTCTCCCTTGGCTGCCGTTCAGTCTCACTTGCCTTTATGAGCTGCCTCTTGTTCTCTGTTCACAGCTCCTCTCACTTTCCCAGCCACTGACGGGGGTTTCTCTAATGAATGCATCAGCAAATTCAACTAATCATTTATAAACATTTCTATTTAGCCTCCAGATGCACAAACTTGGCGGTTCCCCCTTGTCTCTCCCCCCCAACATCCTATTCAAAAAAATAAATAACATTCTGTATTTCTTCTAATTGTATCTATTATGGAAACCAGAGCTGCCGACCCTGACTTCCAGCCTATTCTTAAGTCACTTCAGTTCAGGCATTTTCTGCCTGATGTTGCAGATTCAGCCTGCTAGTATTTCAAGCAGCACATTGTATGAACACCACCAAATCAGAGGCGAGTGTGTCTACACACTTTAGAGTGTGGCTCTAAACTACCAGTATTTCAACTGCACAACTACAAGTGCTCATTCACACCACACAGGCTGAAATAGTGGGAAACAAATGCAGCAAATGCCTTTTTTTTTTTTTTCCTAAGCCTAGCTCATTAAAGTATAAGACATTCATAAACAAGATGCAAAATCAGCTGATCACATCCCACTGAAATTGAAGGCAAAAACATTGTCATTGATTCAGAAAACACAGACTCATACACAATGAGAAAACCCAAACTAAAATGTAGTTTCACATTACAAATGCTGGTGCCTCCATCAAAAAAATATATATACATTTATTCTGAAGAAAGTCAGAGCATAAATCAAACTGCTACTGGCTGGGTAGGTGAAGTTCCTTTTTTTCTAATTTCTGTATCAACAGTGCAGTGTAACGAAAATTGAATGTAACTAAATAATATTCAGTATGGTGAATGCTGAGTATTGATTTGTCCCTCAGAGCCAAGGTGAGTAAAATGGTGTGTGGTAACAAGATGCAAAAATAACAGTTCACCATGATCAGCACCGCACACGACTCTGTATCAGCGCATGTGCCATGTTGTCTGGATGCAAAATATGACTATTCACAACTTTTCACAGCTACAGAAGTGCCACCTGATACTGCACTGCACCAAAGACCAGACCTTGGAGGACACTCACAGAATGATAACAATTCCTGCAGCAGCAGATGAAGCATCTGACTGATTCTCCACATCAGCTGGGATCATGCCCCAACCCCTTCCATGAGTGCCATTAGAGCCTGACGGGCTCCATGCTGGGGCTGGGAGGGAGCTGCAGCATCCCTCAGCACAGAACCAGGGCACTAAGCAGAGAAGTCCCATCATTTATTTTCCTCCATGTGTCCTGGTTTGACACCATTCAAGGCAGGAGCCTGTCTAGAAGACCCTTATTTTTAAACTCTTCTGCACAGAGATCTGCCTCTTCATGTGTCTATAGCACTTCTCAAGGCTGCTCCCGTGACAGCTGTCAGGGGTTAGGCTCTCTGCTGATGTAAACAGATTTCAAAAGAGCAGCAGTGATTTACATGACCTGAGACTCTGTCAGAGGCAGGAGATAAAGTTCTCCCTTTTCATTGACTTTTCCAAGGCGACTAAGCCTGGTAAATCATTTGGGCAGCTTGGACACATTAATCAACAGCACTGGGCGAGCAACAACTGCAAGGGTGATGGTGAGGTCCTGGCTTGGGGTGACAGAGAAGACGGAAACCTCCACACCAGGCCATAGGGTGGTCTTGCTGCGTGGCAGAGCCCCATGGCTGTGCCTCCTCTCCTTGCTGCTCCCCACCAGTTCCTACCTGAGAGAAGTCACCATCATCTGCAACTTCAGGGTGCTGCACTGGTCAGAAGAGAGCAGTGTAACAGACACACAACAGCATGACTCGCATGCAAAGGGCGTTGTCCTTGGCTGAGAGGTCCCCAAGCACCAGGCAGGTGAAAATACAGCTGCTGGAGTCTAAGTGAAAGCAGAGAGGCACACAGGCTCTGCAAAGGCAGCTTCTGGCAGCCCCACCAAAATGGCAGAGAATGTTGAATGCCTGCAGCTTGGGGATCTTCAGCCCCCTCCTTCTAAGTGTTCAAGGCCAGGCTGGATGGGGCTCTGAGCAACTTTGTCTAGTGGGAAATGTCCCTGCCCATGCAGGGGGGTGGGAACTAGCTTTAAAGTCCCTTCCAACCCAAACCATTCCATGATTCTATGTTCACAAACCAGCCAGGTGCTCTCATCACCCCAGGAAGCCAACACAGGATCTTCTATTAAACTATTGCAATCAAAAATAATCAGAAACTCACTGCAACACCAACCAAGCAGTGGTTTCAGGAAACTACATTTTTTTCCAAAACTCACTTTATCTCGAGGAGAGCAAGGAAGCCACCTTCCCCATTTGCACGGCAAAGGTAAATATCCCTGGAATCTCATGTTTACACAGTAACAAATTTGGGAGCTGACCCCTTAGCCCTTATTTGCACAAGCTATGAAGAAATGCATTCCTGTCACGTGAACTAGAAGAGTGCTCCCAAAGGTGCTTGAGCAACTTTGTCTAGTGGGAAATGTCCCTGCCCATGCAGGGGGGTGGGAACTAGCTTTAAAGTCCCTTCCAACCCAAACCATTCCATGATTCTATGTTCACAAACCAGCCAGGTGCTCTCATCACCCCAGGAAGCCAACACAGGATCTTCTATTAAACTATTGCAATCAAAAATAATCAGAAACTCACTGCAACACCAACCAAGCAGTGGTTTCAGGAAACTACATTTTTTTCCAAAACTCACTTTATCTCGAGGAGAGCAAGGAAGCCACCTTCCCCATTTGCACGGCAAAGGTAAATATCCCTGGAATCTCATGTTTACACAGTAACAAATTTGGGAGCTGACCCCTTAGCCCTTATTTGCACAAGCTATGAAGAAATGCATTCCTGTCACGTGAACTAGAAGAGTGCTCCCAAAGGTGCTCTTCCATCGAGATGTGCCCCAGCAATGCCAGGCACCTCCTGCTTCTAGTCCACAAGTCCCAGCCCACAGGAGTGCTGAACTTCCTCTACGCCTTTCCACGATCACCCTGGTCACTCCAGAGCAGTTATCTGCTCAATCTAGCAAAACTCCACTGGTTTGAAGACTAAGCTCTTGTTCAGTTTTTTGTCCTGCCAAGACCTGTAACTTGCTTAAATGGAGTCCATGGAATTTGAAGGCTCACAGCAGTAAATCACATCATAAAAAGGTCAAAGTTCTGGTCAATTTCCAGACTAATGGTGTTTAAAACCAATAAATACTTGCCTAATACTATAAATGCAGCCATAAATTTACAGTTTTGCGTACATACACGTAGCTTGACACAGAGTACATAAAGCCTATCAAGGCAATGGCAAGGAATAGATCAGATAAATGCAAGACACTCCTACCAGTGTCACAACAGGAAAAGAATCCAGTTCTCCATCTATATATTTTGTGAGAATTGAAGCAAATGTAATGCAGCTGGCCTGATCTTGATGTCATTTATGACAGATTTACTCCAGCTTAACCACATGGTGTCTGATTTGCTGATCACAATTATACAAATTAATCCCACTAGAAAACATTTGTCCTGCCCTGTAAACGTTTTGAAACTTCAAAATATCTTGCTCCGCTGATTCTGGGCAATCTTCAAAAGTTTTGGTTTGTATTATTTTTAATAGGCTTAAAATATTTTTATAAGTTTGCTTTGGTCAATCAAAATATACTCTTTCAACCAGGCCAAAATCTTCTTAGAAGTTCCTTACAGCATCAGCCAGCCCTCACAGCAGTCACAGTGATATTTAAACTGAGCCCCTTCTTGAGACACGTAAGAGAGGCATGTTTAAGAGCATCTGCAACATCACTAACCAGGGCAAGAGCTACAAAAGAAAGACAATGCTTTAAAACCTCCTTCTAAATTTTTTCCATCAAAAATCACCTGCAACATCCCAAAGCCAACTACAATCTATAAACATACCCATTTTCACTGTACTAGACTGAATCATATAAATAACTCCACAAGTTTATAATAAACTACATGTAACTGCCTGTGCTTTCCCCCTTTTAGCTTGTTTGAATCACCTTCAATCTGACTTTAATCAGCCCTAATGACCGTTTATTTCAGCCACTGCAGCCAGATTGCATTTTTACTACCAACTACAGCTACTCCTTGGAAATTTGCCCAGTTTTCTTTTCTAGTTATCACCTGCCAATACTGCATGGGTCAATGACACCAACATAGCAATGTACATCCTTAAGAGAGAAATCATGTTGCTCCTTTTCTTCCCTTCTCTTTTCCTTCACTCTCAAGAGGAACACTGGCAGTTGAATCTGGATTTGCTTTTAATTGCTTTGCTTACAAGCAAGCAGAAAGAGCTTGATCTTGCCAATCTCAGCAAAAAGTGCTATTGAGCTGTTTTGCTCAACAAACAAGTCTCCGCTGATTCCCAGGGAGCTTAAGGGGAAGAGAATTGCATCCTAAATAGACAATAATACACTTATGTTTTTAGTACGCTTCATTTCATGTTGAAATTTTCCTCATGCTTCGATACCTCACATTTAAACACACTTCTGACAACAAGCCTCACAAACCGCACACACGGCTGCGCTATGGAGAGCTGTTCTTCAGTACGTCTGAGAAAACGACAGACTCGGCGTATCCCGCGTGCCTCTGCTTTCAATCATTTCTGACAAATCCCAACTGTTTGGAAGGACAGGGGCTTGCCGTCAGCCCAGGAGATAGCCCTGCTTCTCTGGTGAGTATTTCCATCCTTTGGCTGCTTCCCGCGTGCAGGCTGGAAGCAAAGTAAGGCTTGCCTCTTTTTATATGCTTCTATTGTGCTCACAGTAGAGACATATTTAAATCGGTATGCAGGCTGTCACCGAAACACAAATAAAGGAAGAGAAGAACGACATGTTCTCTTACATTTTATTCCTGTTAAAAGGACACAGCTGGAACAGCTTTCCTGCCTCGTGCCCCACGTCCCAAGGCAACTCACCGGGCTGTGGTCGTGGGGCTGCTTGGCACCCACACCCACCTCTGTGGTGCACAGATGCTTCCTGAAGGCAACTGGCCCAAACTAGTGCCACAGATACTTGTAAGCTGCATCAGGGCCCTCCACTCATAAATATAATGATGCTGACAATGGACAAAAGGTGTGTAGGGTCACATGTGCGGGGTGTTTAAGCTTGAAGACAGACGCTTACTGGGTTTGTAAAGGACATTTTGTGACTTCTTTAGTGGTCTTCCCCAGGCAAGCAGTGGAGTCACTATCCCTGGAGGTATTTACAAGATTTGTACATGTGGTGCTGAGCAACATGGCTTAGTGGTGGACTTGGCAGTATGCTAGATTAACAGTTGGACTTGATGATCTTAAATGTCTTTTCCAACCAAAACTATTCCATGATTCTTCAAAGAGCTGAGGATGTAGCTCATCAGCAGAAAACATTTTGCTGTGCAATGCCAAGTTGGACCTGGAGAAGTTTAGTGAGCACAGAACATGTTGCTCAGTGAATAGGGTATATGGTTTGCACAACAGCAGAGATACATGTGAGCAGCAACCAACTGGTCACTATAGCACTCTGCAGCAATGAGCACACACTTTCTGCCCTGCCCTATTTCCTGCATCATGAGAGTGCAAAGCAACTTGAGCCTGCATTCCTCTGCAATCTGGGATTGCCAGCTGCTGTAAGCTGCTGATGCAAAAGCCTCTGTGCAAAGCAGGGCATAGAGGGAGACTTTCTGCCCATCCTTGCAGCCCCATTCACCTTTCCCCCTCAGCGAGCCATAAAGCAGCTTTGACGTCCCTGGGAAAGAAGCACCAAACACACAAATGCCAGACAAAGCAAGAATCTGGGCTGCAGTACATTCCCAGCTGAGCCTTTAAAGAGCCTTCAGCAGAACAGCTTTGGCCTTCACATTGTGGCCTGCCATGGGATATACAAACTGCCTCAATATTCCAGTAACCTCACAAAATTTCTCTCTTGGACATGCCCATGTGCACAAACACACACAACCTCCCCAGTCGATTTCAATAATCCT
Organism: Chaetura pelagica; assembly: GCF_000747805.2. Taxonomy (NCBI): domain Eukaryota; kingdom Metazoa; phylum Chordata; class Aves; order Apodiformes; family Apodidae; genus Chaetura; species Chaetura pelagica. Next base: position 4,726,656 of record NW_009954543.1, read on the forward strand.
TGGGTGGATTTACCATTTCCTAAGCAGGTTGCTATAGTGACCCTGCAGAGTATTTTTTCAAAACACTGTTGTACTGTAAATGTTTACATACAGCATAATCCTGCCAAATCGTCTTAAGACAAAGGAAAACACTTTGCTTTATGTCCAGCCTTCTAGCTTTTTTAGCATTGAGAATGTGCTTTCAACTAACAACACCAGCTAATTATACCCTTCTGTGGGCTTGCACACCCTCAGGCCTAATAATGGGTCATCTATTAGCTTTAATGAATAACAAAGCTATCGGATTTACTAGTGTTAGCTGATTTCACGCATTTCTGAGTAAATTCTGAGTTAACCAAAGGCTGCGGCTTAGCTCAAGGGCCAGACACCCAGTTGGTACAAATCAGTGTCACTTGATTGAAGTTAATGAAACTGTTGATACAGGGGGGCAGAACTTCACTGATGAACATCAGTAGATCTTTTTTATAGTCATCTTAATCTGGATAATTAATGGAACAATTTCATCATTTTTAGATAACATATGTCAGGAGAAATACATGGTTTCTGTTTTAATTCACATTCCTCTGGATTCCAGCAAGAGACCAGCAGTCAATGGAGTATAAAAGTATTTGTTCATGGTGTTGTTTTAAATACTGCAATGTTCCTGTATCAACATTAACAGTAGTGTGATTTATGATTACAGAACATGTACATAGCTATCAAATGTCTCCCGTGCCTCTACTCTGTTCCTAAGATACTAAAGCAAAGTCCAGAGCATAATATAATTTACAGCACTATAAAATCTTTTACAACTGAAGCACAGTGAAAGCTTAATATCCAAGACCTTCTGTAATATGACTATGTCATCTTGTTAAACCTTATTTATGAGAACACTAGGGTTGACAATTACTTCCTTCATGTCACTTCCCTACTGATTATCAATATCACTTTTCTCACTTCATGGTGTTCATAGAAGAAGGTCTTCCTTTCAAAAACATAGGTTCAGATAGATAACAGACTGTTTCCACAAAGTTTATGTTTTAGTTATGCCCTTAGATCACTTGCCCAAGATCATGATCTTTTTTTTCCTAGTATGAATTTACAACACTCTATTCAAGACATTTAGACCTAAGATAAATTCTGAAGCGCCATTACCTGAACCTTCTATGGTCTATTTTCCCCCAAAAGAAAACAAACCAAAATCTTGCAATTCTTGCAACTAAATTCTCATATAGTTCTGCATTTAGGATTTTAAAATAGGTCACACACTGGAAAGGCCTTATTTTGTCACAACCATTTGGATGCCAGAGGAGACTGGAACTGTTAATTCTTGTAATTTCTAGTGTTTGAGAAAGCAGAAATCCTGGGAGCCAGGTCACCTTGCAAGACTTCCACCGTCTGGTGCAAAAAGCAATGCAAACTTGTGCCTCCTTGATCATAGGACACTGGTGTATGGATGTTAAGCTCTGATTAACTCTGATGTGGCCCAAGAACAAAACCATCATCTCTAGTTTAACCCAAACCTAGCAGTGGGTTGGAAAACACTTTCCTTGAACTTTCATTATGCTGCAGAGCAAGGCAGAAAATGTTTTTAAAAAATCCCACAATCTTAAAAATATTTTTTCACTGCTTTCAGGAAATACCAGTCAACCCCACACAAGGCCAAAGCAGGACCTCAGCTGACAGCTTGGGAAAGTATCACAGTTGTCCCTTTTCATAGCACTGTAGAATGATAGAATGGCTAGGGTTGGCAGGGACCTTAACGATCATCCCTTTTCAGCCCTGTCTCCCTCCCTACTATCCCCCAAGAACTATATAAAATATTCCATCTGCTCAGCTGTTCAACCCTCGTTTTGGCAGTCAGGACACCAGCTCAGTGGGGAACATCCTACCAGCAGGAAGAGGTTGATTACTTAGACACCAGTCTCAGCACCACTGTCACCCACTCCAGCAACTTCACTGTACCACAGAATTGCTCGTTCCATTATCTGGATGACTTTAATTAATAATTTCTAATGGCATAATCTCTGGACTGAGAATATTAAAAATAAATTCTAGCATGGAATTATCAATCAAATACCATTTAAGGAAGGAGTACATTTTGAATAAAAGTGATACAAATAGGTAGATATGTGTATTTGCACCCTCGTGATACGATTTCTTCATACTTTTCTGGCAAGGAGAGGGAGCCTTAAAATAGAAATAAATTACAACCCCTTTTCTGTTTGGTTAAAGTAGCCTTAGAACAAACAAGAAATAGGCCTGCACATCTTAAAAGCATGGCAGCTAAGACTGAAAATAGATCTAATGTAGCTGTAATTTCCACTAAGATCTCTGATTCCTCAGCCTTGCCATTGGTTGAGAACATTTTCCTATCAAGGAATTCAACATTACACTCACAGTCCTAAATGTAGACTGACCAAATGTTACACAAGTCATCTACAGATTTGTAACATCTTTAGTCACACTGTAGAGTGCCTAAGTCCATGAGCAGTGCTCTAATAAAAAAAGGGCTCCTTGCACAGAATGGCATTACTAAAAATGAACATGGAGAGTGGATTCTGCATTATATTATCCAGGACTCCACAGAACTAAACTAACACAAAAATGTGTAATTATTATAGGAGCTAAACATACATGGAGCTCTGTTCCATATTAGTAGAAACCTGTACTGTTACATTTACTACTGCTGTCCTAAAGCTTCTCTCCCTGAGATTCTTTATAAACGTGACAGCCCTCTAAAATTAGAACTTCATCTTGTTCTGATATGGCAGTTCAATCTGGAATCAAACAGCATCACAGAAAAACTTCAGCCCTCCAGCCCGTCCTTCAACAAAGGACGTGTTTGTGCTATTGATTGTACTGCTGAAAATAATTTTACTGTGTTGACAGGCATCACTCAGCAGAGATTGTGATGAAAAGCTGAAAATTAGAAAGTTAAATGAACACCTGCAACAATTTTCCTGCCAATTTTACAACAAAATAAATATTGAATTATTCTGATAAGTGGGTCAAATTCATCCCTAGTGTCACGGCCCTTTGAGGTTAACAGTGCTACAACAGGAAAGAATTTGGCTCCTGTGTCTCTTTCACAGACCAATTGCTTCACTGAACTTTCAAACCTCCCGTGCCAACATTCATCTTCATTTAGAACCCATCTTCCCCTCTTTACTGAGCTTTTGCAGCAAAGCCATAATTTTCCTCACAACTTGCAGTCAATTATGTTGACAGTTTGACATGAATACTGTACGTACACAAAAATAATTTGCAAAACAACTTTTTCAGTTGTTAGACTTTACAGTCATTTCCATTATACACAACTTTCTTTGATATGCATAATTCCACAAGCTATCCTTCCAGGAAGAATATGCATCCTCCACACCATAGCTGCTTGAATAGCGTTTTACACACCCAGGGTGCTGCTGAGATTTTATGAAAAAGATACTATTACGAAGCTTCATTTTTATCCTGTCCTTTTTTTTTTCTTTTTTATTCTATTGCTAGCAGAAGTTGAGGGACACATTATTTTTCTCTTGCTAAACAAGCAAAAATGTTATTTTTGCAATCTACAAGTGCTTACGTAGCAAGAAATTCCCGTAAGACCTGGGAAATCCATGGAGGGTTACAGCATCTTGATTAGATTCCCCCCAATTCGGGAGGTTCTGACACTCCCAACAGTTGAGAATGGTGTGAATGTGATGAAAAACATTTTCCACCAATCTGCTATGGAAAGCAATGCTCTGTTGGATTTCCATATGCCCGTTACAGCCTGCTCACACCTATGGATGAACAGCTACCTCATTAAGTGAAAAAGGCTTCAAAAGGCAAAAGGGAGATAACACATTATCATGTGCATGATTCCAAGGGCCATCGAGTCCCATTTTTGGCACATTTGCCCTCTCAAACCTGAAAAAAAAGACAAAGCAGGGTCCCTGATTTTAAGTTTCATGAATGATTACTTTACCAGTTTTTGGCATCCGAGTTGTGTTCTGTAGGTACTCTCCACTCTTATACAGATTCAAAACCCTCTCCAACTGAGCAGCTGTTTCATCTATCCCCCAGTGAAGCTCTCCTTTAAAAGCACAGAAAAAGAGTTAGTTAGATGAGAAGCATCCTGCAGAGGACACAATGAGGTTGCACTTGAATAAAGCCCTAAGCATCAGAGCCCAACAGTGCCCTGCTCTACGGTGCAATTGTGATGAGTCCATGAAGTCTCAGAGTTACTACAAATTGGATGTCGTTCCTGACCTGAGCCAGGCATCTAAAAGGCTGGCTTGTCCAGCTGGGAACCCCAGGCCTGAGGGCAGAAAACACTGCAGTGAGCTCCCCAGGAGGGACAAATTTCAGCCAATATAGGGAATTCTCAAAGCTCTGCTTATTAATTAGCTATAGCCCAGGATCATTAACTTTCCCATTGAATACACACAATACAAGGTATAAAAGCCCTATAACAATGCACCAAAACCCCTCAAATCAGATTTACAGCCATGTGCAACTAGTCTTGTCCCAAAGGCACTACCTTGGTAATTAGTACAGTTCTATGGTAACGTCATTTGTCTTTGGTTTCTGAGGTATAAAAGCACCACTGGTAACATTGGCAATAGGGAAGTATCCTGGTTTTATCGTTAAAATTCCCCTTGCCAGAGACAGGAGCTCTTCCAGATCCCACAGGGGATTGCGTTCTGACACAGTTCACACAGTGCTGAGGTGTCAGGAGGAAGTAAATACCTCTGTGAAGCCTAAATAATATCTCAAAATGGCATTTCTCTGCTATATGGGACCATTTTTGCCTTCTCTGTTAGTGGGAAACTTTATCCTGGATAGAAAAACCATCTGGCTCTATTGCAGTGAATATAAAAGCAGCCTCCTCCCCATCCCAAAGATGACAGTCACACTAAAATAGGCAACACTTGGCAGTACCATGTTTATTGCAATTACCTGTTGCATTGACTATCTTATCCAGTAATGGTCTCAGTGAGGATGGTGCACTGTGTGGGAGAAGATACGTAAAAAAAAACCTGCAACAGAAAAGTAACCCATATTGAAAAATTATTTAAAAGAGTTTACAAATGTCTGGTAACTTCTGAACAATACAAGGAATAAAATTCCTATTGCTTATAAGCCACTGACCTATTCAGGAAATATAATCATATTCTGTATTCAAATAAATTCATAGCTGAACCTATTAACACAGCTGTCTGGCATACGTAGACCACGCTGTTATACAAAAGGCTGCCTTGTAAGTACATGTAAATGTTCCATTAATACAGAAATTTGCTGTGAAGCCCCCTGGATTGTGACTATTTGCAAAGCTGTCTTTTCTTCAAGAAATCAAAAAGATGCCATCAACCCCAGAGAGGTCTTGGGTTGTTGTTTTTTTTAAATCTTGAAAGTGCATAAATCACACTTATGCTCTATTATTTTCTTTTCTACACTTTTCTCAGACTTTCAAATGAATTGCCAGGAGAAAGCCTTCTTCTATTGTTTTAACGCCACTGCAATTCAGAATGTCTTCTCTGTTCTCATCATTTATCTAAATTGAAAATGCATTCATGTAGATATTCATCAATGGATGGATATTCTCCACTTTAATTACGAAAGAAAAAACAATATGCCTTCACCATCACTTGGAGTACACTTAATTTTCACATTGTTCCTCTGCATTTCTATTACTCTGCCAATATTACTTCTCATTGCAAACTCAGTGTCATGGCAACCCAGGATGGAGATGGGTAGTTTAGGATCTGACAATAAAAACAGAACTATCAGACAGAAATATTAGGTAATGAGCAGAACAAGAACACTAATGGGAAGTTGCCCTGATTTGCATCTAACCTGCAAAGTAAACATTTTTTCATGTACAGAGACCACATTGTCAGATAGAAACCCCCAGGGACTCATGCTCAGGAGGGAGACTAGCAGATGCCTTACAGAATCACAAATCAAACCATAAAGTTACTGATGGATAAAACTGATGTAAGACACAGGTATTACTGAGCTGACGTATTCCACTTACACAGTGAATATGTCCTTGAGATTTTAACTCCCTTTTTCATCCCTTACAAAAATAATATGCATATGATGCATTCTATATTAATATTATTTTAAAATAATATTTATATTATTAATATATGTAAATATATTTATTAAGTGCAATTATTCCCAAGTGGGAATAATTTTTAGCGGTAAGTATGAAACAGTCAATATAAATACACAGAGAAATCTCATAAGCAGCATAACGTTTCTAATGAAATTTTTTTCTGGTAAAATTTGCTTTATTTTTCTGCTTAAAGATTACCCATAAGAAGAGTAGATTTGAACATGAATACTTCTCTGCAAAAATTCAGTAGCTGCCATATACTTTGCTAAGCACTGGATGGATGCAATTCACCAACGTTATTGTTTCTCTGTGGCTACATAAATATAGGACTTGCTCTAATGCAAACATCCACATGTGAAATTCTGACATTTAGAGACACCGGCGCCTGCACAACTTAATTGCAGGAACATTTGTTATTCATTGATTCCAAGGCCAGTGGCATCCCTTGTGATCTGCATAACACAGATTGTCAGATCCTTTTACATTTTTTCCTCCAGCCTTTTTTTCCCTTTCCTTTTTCTTTTTGTGAACTATCTGATCTTAATTTAAGAACTGTCAGTGATAGAGAATTCATCGGAGAATCCATCAGGCATTGGTAAATAGTTCAAAATATTAATTATCCTTCCTTTTAAAACTGTCCAGTGCTTTGAAAATTGTTCCTCCAACATTTGGAGGAAAATCCATGGAGGCACATTTGTGACAGAAGGTAACCATCTGAAAGTCAAGACAAACCAGTTCTTGCAAAGTAGAGTTTTATTCAAAATGTTTTCTTTCCTTTTAATTATCTACCTCATAAAGAAACCAACTAGCTAGGATTATTACACTTCCAAGGCTAGGGCTTGCTGGTTTTAAAATTATGAGGGTTTTATGCATTGTTTGACATACTGCTGCTTTTGATTTCTACTTAACAGCACCAGGACTCCTCTCCTGGAGGCAATCTCTAACCCTATGGCAACAGTGCACCCATGAAAATAGGAAATTTAGGAGCCCACACCTAAGGAAGTGAAGATGTAGTCTTCCAAGACAAGTGCACAGTTTGTTGGTCACATCCTGCCATGGGCGTTTGCAGCCTACTATAGCATGAATCGGCTGCTTAACAAAAAGCCACTGTCTCTTTTGAATTAAGCAAAAGCAAGGGCTGAAAACACTGCGGCACTGTGTGTGTTACACACTGGTGTGCAGTGCAAAGGCAATATTAAGAACAATAACATAAAGACTGCTTCCCTCAGTGAGACCAGCAACCTGCTGCAAGCCCATCACACCACAGACATGTCCCCACTTAAGACCGAAGTGGATGGGTACCTATTAAAGGTCTCTTAACTAGACCAATAAAACAGTTTTGACCAAAAGCTAGCAAGCTAAGCAGGATCTTTCAGCCAAGCAAATGGGAAAAGGAAAATTTTGCAGGACACACTAAAAACTGCACTGCATCATTGCAGATGGCTCTCATGTGGTGCAGCCCATTTCAGTGTGGTCAGCTAATGTGATACACATGCTGGTGAGCACCCTGGGACCGAAGCAGAAGACTCTCTTTGGAGCAGCCTCTCCTCACTGTGGTCTGGCAGGCAGTGAATGGAATGATACTTGAAAGGGAAGCCTAAGAAATGAGAACACCATTATGGCAGTGCTTTGAGATCCTCTTATCTGCATCAGCCAAGGCAGCCACTCAACACAGCAGTGCCCATCAGCCAAAGCAGCAGCAGGAAGAGCTTGGCCCTGAGCACTGGCTACCAGCTTTCTGGAAAGCAGCAAGACAGCTCCCCAGCAGCCCACACAGCCCTCCGAGGGGAGCAAGAGATGAAGGGGAAGTGTCTCTAGGGGGACTCCAATATAAATCTGGAGAAACCCTTAAAATCAAATTTAGAAGACAGATGCATCAGCTGAACACTTTCTTTGCCATGGGCAGCTGGTCTGACCATCCCCTACATGTGGGAGAGCAGCACTGGGAGCCAGTTCTCCAGCACCTGCCATGCAGGGACCAGGGACTGGGAGAGAGGCAAAAGGGAGTATCTCTTGCTTTCAAAGATTTGGCATTACACCTCAGATTGTCCGCAACTGAGGGTCTTGACAGCTCCACAGCTGCACCGGGGACTGTTACCACCTCACCAAGGCAGGCTCCAGAGAGGCAGGGACCATCCAGCCAGAGCACAGGATGAGAACTGAGCTCTAACCCTGTCCCTGAAGGCAGCCCCTTCCTCAACCGGTGGTGATGAACACATAATGACCCCTCTTAACTCACACCGAAGAAGAGTAGCCTGAATCATCTCACCACAGAGCCAATGGGCCTCCACCTCCACAGACACCTACTTCAATCCTATGAAAAATCTCTACTCAATGGAATGAAACCAACATAAAATTAGACTAAAAGTGGTGAATCACACACAAAGTATGTAAAACATTCCTGAAGTTATAAATGCTACATGTTTTCACAAAAGAAACAATTATTCATGGCTTCACTTACTCTTGGGTAACGGTTCTGAGACAATACGTACTCATTGACATGAATAGCTATAAAGACTGCTGGAGATGTTTTCCCCGCTTTCAGTTCTCTTTTACCTTATCTGATCACGTACCTGTAGGCATTGTAGAGATTTCTCTTTTCATTCATATTCTGACACCGTCCCTCAACCGAACAGGGCAGGGTGAAGTTCCTCGCAGGGAATTCCATGAAGCAGTCACGGTTACTGGTGCAAGAGCTCTCCTCGATGCTGGCGTCGTCTAGGTCTGTCACCTTCAGTTCTCCATCCACTATCACAAACTGCCGAGGGCGAAAATCCAGTAATGTCACAGAGCCCAGAGGAGAGTGAGCCAAATAATGCAGAAGCCGAACTAAGCTGAGACATATCTGAAAAGCAAAAATGTGGATGGATACCTTTTCTTATTTTCTCAGTGCAAAGTATATACATGAAACCACTTTAACTGAAGATAGATTCATAAATACATGACTTAATATAAGCGTTTTAACTTTTCCTCAAAACTGAATGTTGCAACTAAGGTATTTTTCAAAGGATTAACATTGTTGACTGTAAAACCCTTAAGAGACTTGAAAAAAAAATAAGCTTCTTTACCAGTTCGTTCCCACACTATACTTAAAGCAGGGCTCATTGTTGCTATTCTTACTTTTATTAGAAATAAAAGCATTAACTTTTAATAACATATTACACACAGTCCTTGACCACGCAGCCTGATTCTGCTCTTTTACAAACTCTTGGTCTGGAAGTTTTGGCCAGACTGTCCTGTGCCCGCACCCAGAGCTCCAGCTGCAGACGGTGTCTGTATCGCCTCCCCACTGATCCTGCTTTTCAACTGCTTTTACAATTTTTTTCCAGTCGTTCCTCTCATATCTTTTTCCAGGAGAGAAGGAAGCAAATTCCCAGAAAGAGGAGCTCCACAGCTCCTCCAGTAATCTTTACCATGCTTCAGGATAAGCGTGTATAACCATCTACCTTGGTGGATCCTCATGTGCCACTTTGAGGCTGGTATGGGAGCTCTGGGCTGATGCTGCATTTTTCAATTGCAGGTTAGAAACCTGAGTAATTAAACTCGAACATTGAACTCAGCCCCCTTACCAAAGTACTGGCTTCAATTCATGCATTCCTTTAGAGTCTACTATGTAATGTATTAATGCAAACACAACATTAATATGAACACAGTTAAATACTGGAACTTTTATTCTATGTATTAAATTAATAACAGGTCTTATTCAGTCTAGCAAGCTTTTTATTGTTTACACATAAATTTTGTTCTCTGTTAAAACACACTGTTAAGGCCACGTGCATTGAAGTAGTGGTCAAATCCAAATTCAGTCTTGGGGCATAAACAGTACGCTGAGGGAGCACATAAATGTGTCCTTCATAACAAAGCTGAGCATGTCAGAAGTTATCCTCTACAGACCTTTGCCCTGCAGGACATACGGGCTATCTCACACTATTATTATCATTCTCCCACTTGACCAGACTAGAAATTTTTTATCCTGGAGACACCTGTAGGTGCAGATGCACACAGGCCTGCTTATGGGATGCCAGACCTGAGCACCCTTTCCTCCCTCTGGAAGGACATAAGATGAAAATCTGTGCATCCTGCGGCACGCTGTATATAAAAGGCACATCCAGCCCAAACTAAACTATAATACATGTATCTTCAATTGCCAACAAACCCAGTATTTTAGCTTGAATAAAAACACAGGTTGCCATGCCAAGACACCCCTGCTCTGGCACTGGCAGCCCCCAAGACCAGGCTGAGCCCCGATGGCTGCTGCCCCACTTCCCTGCTTATTACTCATAATCTAACTAATCTCTTGGTCTTTTACTTTGTACAGAGTTGCTGTCACAGTCAGGTATTTGCTGGATGAGACAAGCTGAAGACAGGTCCTGTACTTCAGGAACAGTGACAAACACCTCTACTGCTCATGGAAACTGTACTTATTTCATGAAAGGGGAGTTGAATCTTCGTGCAGGGAACATACTTGTTCCGTCTCTATTAGTAGAATAAACTGTGCCAGGGAACATTCCTGGGCACAGAAACTGAATCCCACATGCACGCTGCCTAGCATAGTCTCTGGCTTAAGTCTGATGGGGACCAAGGTTGCTCTCCCCAACAGACCCCAGGTGCCATCCCAAAGGCAGCACGACCCAGAGACCATTCCCAACAGGCATCCTGCATGCAGCCACCCAGCCTTCAGGGACTGCAGGAATTCAATAGCACAGACATGGGCTGCACCTTGCTGGTTTGTCTCCAAGATCAGTCAGGAGCACTTCTACTTTTCTAGTACAGCTGTAGCCACACAATCCAAAGTGTTTTAGATGAAAACTGCTGCTGCCTTGCAATGTTTTAGAGAGTTAACCTCAGCCCATGACATGTCCCAGTATACACTGAGTGAGAGAGAGCTGTCTTGATCAAAGCATTGCTGCAGCCTGGCTTCATTTTGAACAAATTAAGTGTGACCTTCGTGCTCCTGGTAAATTGCCAATGTGATGCACAAGCAAGGTTTGATATTCATGTATATTAATTTCACTCTTTCCTCAGTAAAAGATGAACAGATGAGGAAGCAGTAGAAAACAATTATAAAAACAACCTATGATAAGGATCAGGACAGAAATGTAACATCCTTCTATTGTTTAAATCCCAGTTGCAGAGCACAAAACTCAATGCCAAAGATTTGGGGCCTTGAGCTTTAACAAATAAGAGATGTTTGAAGGTACGTAAAAGGCATAATCTGCTACCATTAGATAACATCAAGAGACAAAACAGTACATCTCTGACACTGCAGAAAGGGTGTGCTAAATGTTGTTTCTACACCAAGACGTAATCATAAGCAAAGCAAATGTTTAATAAATGTGAATTGCACTGCATAATCAATAACACCCCTGCCTCATCCTTGATGTTACTTTGTATTCATCGCTCTCTTAGAAGTCCTTTTAAAACAGTTGTTACTCACTCGGAATCTGTCTTCCCAGGAAGTCTGTAAAAGCTGAATCATCTCTAAAGGCGAGCCTAGTTCAGTGATGGTCGTCAGGGTGTCTGGGATGTCATTGCTATCCTGGTAACAATATCCATAGAGCTGAAAAAAAAAATCATAAACAGGCAGTATCAGTGTAAGGCATCTTGGCACACTTCTAGGTTTCTCTGCAGACAAGGTGTGAAGTATTTCTTAAAAGGCTTTGAGCTCTACACGCTGTATTGCCTTGATGTCACCCCAATAGTTTTTGTGTCCTCTCATTTGCAGAATGCTGCCTCAAAACTCCCAAACTAGCTAGCAGAGTCTCTTGTGGACATCATAGAGCAGATGGCCAGAGAAGTGTCCCCAGCACACCTCTCAGTTCAAGATCTTATACCAATAAATATTTAAGAGAAAAAAACAAATAGATTAATGTAGAAACATAATTCTGTATCAGGAAAATTAGTTCTATGCAGTACCTAAGTTAAGTGATTTTCTACTTACAAGACATCACAAAGTAGCTTATAATAAAATTTTCTATAGGACTACCTTTTGTGCGTTGAGTGGCAACATGTAATTCAATGACATGGGAGCTTGAAAAGCAACTGAAGCACCAAAACTTCTCTTTTCCCAGACAGAAATTATCTCTCGCTATGCTTGGGCTTCTGTGTGCAGGATTGTTAAAGAAGGGCATATACTTCAAAATATTATGTGCCAGTAGCTTCTTCTGTTTAAAACCATTTAAATGGCTATGCTCCAGCTTCCTCTTATATTTGCTTTCCAAGGACATTTGGATGATTAATTTTCACTTGTACAAATAATCGCACAAGAAGAATATTTAAAGACTGTGGAGAAGTGATGTCTTGCTTTATATGGAGTGGGACAATGTCTGACAGGGCTGGGGGACAGGCTTTTACAAATTCCCTGCCAAGCCCTGGCAGAGAGACAGTTAATTGAGCCTGATAAGGATCTGATTGCAACTTTCCACCCAGAACAGCGTGCACATGAAATAAAATTAAATGTAATCTCTGCCTCCAGTCAAATAAACCACACAGTAAAAGGGTCTGTGTGAAAACACAGCATTAAAACATGCCCTTGCTGCTGTTCCTCTACTGCTTTGCCTGGAGTAATTTGACTTTTTCAACCTCTTTTAGCTGTAAAAAGCTCAGGGAAGGTGACAAGGGTCTCCTCTGAGCTGAGGGGACTCGGGTCTGGCCCTGCAGAAGAAACCAGGCTCATCCAGATCAGAGGAGGGACTGACTCTAACTCACCAGGAAAGCAGAGAGCCAGACACCAGCCAGTGCCACAGGCGGAGGGAGCAGGGTGAGGCTGAACACAGCTCTTGTGAGCAGATTCGAGTACCAAGCACATTCTTGTGCCTTGTGACCCTCTTAGACAGAAAAGCAAAGACCAGGCTAAACTCAGCAAATATGGGATTTGTTATGAACTGTTCTGCTAGCTCTGACTGTAGCTGTCTATATTTAAAAGAAAAAAGGGTGCCAAAAAATGTAAAAGAAGTAAACAGTTTTTCTTTTTGGTGTAAAAATGGCACTGTATTTCAAAACAGCTGCTTAGACATGGGCATTAACCTAAACAAAAAAAAAAAAAAAAACCAAAAAAAAAAAAAAAAGAGCTAGAAGATTTTATTTTAAAACACGCTGAAAAGATTTTGGCATCAATGCACAACAGTGAATTTGTGATAAATGCCAACAGGAACATTTGAAATACAAAAAAAGGGACCCCTCTCTTCACTGCCACAACCATGACAAAGATTGAAACAGCAATCCTTTCTTAATAACCAAAAAAAAAAAAAAAAGAGCTAGAAGATTTTATTTTAAAACACGCTGAAAAGATTTTGGCATCAATGCACAACAGTGAATTTGTGATAAATGCCAACAGGAACATTTGAAATACAAAAAAAGGGACCCCTCTCTTCACTGCCACAACCATGACAAAGATTGAAACAGCAATCCTTTCTTAATCTAAAGCCACTAGGACCAGTCTTGGCTTTGTTCCTTAACATCTATGACATCATTTTTGTGCAGCTTATTGATGGGAGCTAAATCTCCATGTGCTGTAAAATATCTTAGAGGATCACATCAACACAATTCTGTTCAAGCCTTCTGAGCCAGCAAAAAATTAAATTCAATTATAATATTTAATACAATATATATATCTTCTGATAGGTGAGCTGGATTCTGCAGTTCTTACTGGGTGTTTCACACCTGTTATGTGTGGAGACAGACTAAGCAAGCAAGGTGAAGCTTGGTAGGTTTGAAAACCCTCACTTCTGATGTTAAAATCTAAGGTGCTTCTGTATCACCTGCAGAGTTCAATGCTTGTCTTTACAAAGTGATGCTATCTACCAGAGAAAAAAGCCATAAGGGAAATAAATGAGCAAGCAGTACAGACTGGGAAGCAACAGCATCACAGTAACTGCTGGGTCACAGTAACACTGAATACAAAAACAGTAACAGTCTTCACTAGACATTCCCAACATTAGTGAAAACCCTTCCAGGAACATAAATACAGAAGAAAAACAACAATTACACATTAATTTGATTATAAAAACATTAATATGTACACATCTGCAAAAACAAAAAAATGTAAATTAGTCTTATTATCTACGTGAATTTGAACATAAGTAGAAACTAATCACAGCATCTATTTGTATCTATTTTATCCCTATGCACCAATGCCAATAGTAATAATAATGATTTAGATTTGTTCTCAGAGAGCTGGAACTTTGCTCATAAGCCATTATTTCATTTTACTATTAAATTTGTACCTTGGCAAAAGTGTTCACTGCCTGAGTATCTGAGTATTTGTTGTATATTTTACTATATTAATGCCCATTTAATCACTCCAGTCATTGTGAAAGCTTAAATTACCTGATTCATTTTTTGGTTTATATTAAATTGCTCTTTATTATCATAAGAAAATTTTCTTGCATGAGTACTGCTGAATTTAATCAATCTTACAAGCTGAAAAACACAGTACTGAGCAAGTTAGCATAGGTCTAACTCAAAAAATATATAAACTAACCTGGGCTCTTTATTGCTTTTACTTAAGTGAAACCTCTCCAGATGCAGTGTTATTACATAATTATATAGAGTTATAAAAGCACAGAAGTCTGAGATATAAAGGGTTTATTGGGCCACATTTATACTTTTCTAAATGAACTCCTGCAACTAAATGCAAAAACGCACATGTAATTACACAGCCATATTTGTGTGAGCAATTACCGTGATTACAAACTGGGCATGTCCCAACAGCTAGTAAAGCATCTAAAATGGCTACATTCATCCTCTCCTGATGAACCACTACCCAGCACATACACGTTACAAAACACAGAATATATATATAGATGCAAAAATATTCCAAGACAGTAATTCTTAGGCCTTTTGTTTTAGAAGCTGACTTATTAAGACACTGAAACAAGTACAGAAGCACTACCCAAAATACTTTTTTTTTTTCTTTCCCCTTTTCATTTTTGTTCAATCCATTTTAAGGCCTGAAATGAGACAAAATGGTTTGTATTCCCAGACAGTGAAGTAAGAAGCAGATAGCTGGATGCATACAGTAACAAGAAAAATAACCACACGGGGAAACTGAATATAGCTGGAAGCAAAAGATGAGCCAAAATATCTCCTCTATCTGAAATTCTATTAGGTTGGACATCATTCTCAGCGTCGCAAAGCTACACTTTAGATTTACTCAAGAGTGATGGTTTTCATATGCCTTTTCAGCATGGTTCCAATTAAATGAATGGAAAGAAATACCATCCCACATCTTTTTGCTATCCCGACTCACTGCATTTAAATGCCACCCCAATATACTGTTGTGTAGAATTTAATAGCAAACAGTCACAATATTGGGATGCCTTTCTGTCTGTTTAGAAAAAAGTATGCCAGATATGACATGTTGACCTGTTCTCACATCATGTGCCATGATTCACTTTGAATAGTCCTGTTTACTGAATCCTTCCCTCCCTGCTTGGATTTTCTGTCATAAATGCTTGGTCCTGCATTAGTCATTATGCACCCAAAACTCACACTGACTTCAACAGTTTTTGAGCACTCTGGGCATACAGGGTCAGCCACTGCAAACGCCACATTGCTTTGTAGGATGCCACGTCCCCCAAACCAGTCAGTTCACCTCCTTTTATAATTCCCTTTTAGTACAAATTATGGGGACAGAGGTGCCCCTTTCAGAAGAGCTGGGGCAGGGGGGGTGGGGGAGGAGGAGGGCAAAAGCAGAGGTCAACCCCTACACAAAAGCTGACAAGCTTAGTGAATAAAAACACAAAATAAAGGAACTTATTAAGCTGTCATCAGCAGGGTAAGTCTGTTCAAACAACCGGCCCTCCTGCATTAGAGTAGACACCCTAGCTGGATTTTCAGAAAAATAGATGTCAAGCCATAACCTCCTCCAAAGTGTTACATTTTATATACAGCGGTTGCTCCATCGGAAGGGCAAGAGTGGCCACCTTCCTCCCCCAGCTCAGCAGCTTCCCTACAAGCAATGCCCCAGCTACTAGCAGGCAAAACTCTCCAGTAAGAACCATAAGATTTCCTTAAAATTCACAGTGCACTGGTAATGTTTTTCTGTGTCTTGCTAGGTTTTGCCCTTAAAGGTCACAATTCTTAGATCTTTCTCTACAACCACAAAAGCTGGAAATTTCCCCCTTTTTTTCTTTAAAGAGCATGAGATTTCCATGACTCCAGGAAAAGGAACTTAAAGAACACTATTTCCATCTATAATATAAGTGACACACTCAACTGCATTACACCAGAAATAATTTCTAGAAACCTAATTCTCTTCTCTTATAATTTGCACTTGCCCAAGCTAACTACAGTATGGCCCAACTGCTGCCCACGATAGAAAAGAGCAGTTAAAAAACCCCACTACATTTATGGAGAGCAACAGTAACCAACACTTGCCACAGCCTTTGATTTCCAAAATACATGGATACAGGGTTACTTAATCAAAACTGGTTGTGTCAAGACTGTATTTTGTAGTTACTTGGTGCCCAGAGGAAACAAAAAACTCCCACTGACATGGGTAGCCATTTGATGAGCCATTTGCTTGAGCTGCTACATGTTAAAACCAGAACAGCACATTTTAGAAGCCTTTGTCATTTTATTACAATCAAAGTGAACATAATATTTTTTAGTGCAACCAAACCTCGGATTCACCTTTCATTCCTGGAGCACTGGGACAGGCCTTGCAAGAGCAGGAGCATTCAGCACTGCCTGGCACAGCTATGATTTACCAATACATGATTTGAGATATTCATGTCACTCTAAGACCTAGTCAGCCCTCAGGTTTTAAATATTTCTCTTCACTGCTACATTATATAGACATATTTTTATCTACATTTTAATGTCTTAATATAGAAATACTTCAAAATAATGTTTTATATTGCCACACCTACTCAGTCCAAAAGCATCTGTAAACCTGTAACATGCATCTACCTGGAAAAAGGGAGATAATAAGACTAATCCAACATCACCCTTCCTGCTACAGGATATATAGAGATTATGCATGAGAAGTTAATTTATTTTTCCTCATTGAAATCTAGCAATCAAGCCCTGCCAAGTGCTAAGCTTCATTGGAAAAAGACTTTCACACAGGCCACTCCCAGCACCATGCAGAACCTTTTAACAGCAGGACCAAAACCGTGCTGACAGCTATGAGGCAGGATTTCCTCTGCTGCTGGATGCTGGAACCAAGAGCAAGCAGTGGGTAATTCAAATACTAAACTCTAAAGTCATGGAACTACCTAGGCATTTATTTACAAATGTGTTATTATGATTAGCACTAAACTCCAGAAGAGCTAGAAGGTAAACAATCTCATGCCTGATACATTACTGAACATGGAAGTTCATTAAAAGAAAAATTGGAATATATTATTTAGAAGAACACACACACACACACATGTGCGTGTGTCTGTATATATATATATAACCATATTTGTCAGTATAACAACAGAGGTCCACACATATCACCATATACTTTATATGTGTGTGTATACTTATCTGTATATACCTGCTGTTCTGACACATCACTTCGGCTATTATCTGATTATTTAGTAACATTATGTCCCTTTTACTCTCCTCTGCTTTCCTTACACTCTGAAGTGGAAAATTCTTCTACTAAAAACATTTACAGCACTTTGAATTTGCATTGCACTGCACAAGCTCAAGGCCCAACCCTGCAAATATTTAGTCACACAAGAAGCCTACTCTTGCAAACCCTTCCAAGTGAAGACAAATAGATCACTCCTACAGCCATGATTTCAATGGAAACAGGCTGATATCAGTGGAGGTGCAGTTCATTATCTTGTAAATTGCCAGACCAGAAGCTCCCCTGACCTCCATCCACAGGACTGCATTCAGCTCCAGTGCACCACCAGATTAACCCTTTGTTACAATGTGATTTTTCACTGCAAAACTATCAACCTCTGTGCGTCATGCAGCTGAAAAAGCCTGACTTGGATTCATTAGATCTATCTGTATAATTATTCTTCTTAGGTATCCAAGCCATATCATTTTGTACTTCATCACGGTGAGCTCTAAAATAAAGCTCGTGTCTATCTGCAGCCACACAGTCCAAGAAAAAAGCAACTCTTTCCAAACGATGTTGTTCCACAATTGGCCTAAAACAACATAAAACATCCAGGTTTGGTGCCTACTGCCTTAAACACAGTGGTTCAGATGAGTGAGGCAAAAATAACAACACCTTTAAAATTAGTCTAGAATCAATATTAGTATTAGTCCAGTGCCCGTGAGTACTAGTTCTTGTCAAGTTTTTCACGGCCACCACAGAAATAAAAAATTGCAATGGGAGTTAGATGCCACAAGGCACCAGTCTGAACCACCACAAGACTGCGCTGGCACAAAAATCCATCAAAAAGACCTTTAAAAAAATCCAGCTTGTATATCTGACACTAACACTTCATAAACCAGGGCTGAAACACTTCTAAACGTAGGCCAGCTTATGTCTGAGTCCAACTCTCTCTGTGTCTGTGCAGGAAGCAGAGGGCCAGAGCAGTAGAGCTCTGTCAGCCCTGGTATGCCCTTCCAGGCATCATCTCCTGACTCCTTGGCTAAACACCACAATCCTACCAGCCCTTCCCAAAATAGTGCTGCAAGAACAAGAAAGCACACGTACAAAAGTGTCACAACTACCCACTGCAAGGCTTGGATACGACGGAACAGAGTAGAAAAATTTCAGTTGGAAGGGACCTACAACAGTCATCTTGTCCAACTGCCTGACCACTTTAGGCTGACCAAAAGTATGTTTTTAAGAGTATTGTCCAAATGCCTCTTAAACACTGACAGGGTTGGGATACCAACCACTTCTCTGAGAAGCTTTTTCCAGTGTTTGACCACCCTTTCAGTAAAGAAATACTTCTAATGTCCAGTCTAAGCCTCCCTGACACAGCTTTGAACCATTTCCATGCATGCTATCACTGGTAGCCAGGGAGAAGAGGTTTACCTAGGTCCTTCACATTTGGTGGGGGAGTGAAAAGAGAAGCTCTAAAAAAAGTCATGCTTTCCCTTGCAATGCTGCCCTGGTCACAAGTAATTTCCAGGCCAGGATATTCACAGGGTGGCGTGGTCTTGTTCACTCACAATCTTTCCTAAGAAAAAAGGCAAGCAGCAAGGGAAAACTTGATCATACCCACAGCATCCCATGGTGACCACTGATCTCCTGAGCTGCTGCACAGAAGGAGCAGTGCTGGGTTCCCCTGAAGGCAACTGGATGAGATTGCAAGTCATCAGCTCTCATAAAGGAGGCAGAAATTCAAACCAGAGTCTTCTGGAATTATTTACATGGCACATAAAACTGAGAAGCAATCACAGAAATCATTCAACAAATGATTGGGATTAGTTTTATGAATGCTGCTTTCAAAAGGATGGATGATGTGGCCCTTTTAAACTTATGTGATGTGCCTTATGGAAGGCTGCCCCTGCCAACAGCTTTGCAAGTTGAACACCCTCTGCCATTCCATGCAATTCAATGGGAAAAAAACGTTATTTGGTGACTTTGGCATCAAGATGTACAGCTTGCCTTCCAGTTACATGCACTGTTAGAGTTGGTTTGCAATTGTATCAACTCTGCGCTTCCAGCAGCTCTGGAGTTCTTGTTAACAGATCCTTTCTTCACTCTTAAAAGTGCAGGATAACATCTGGGCCTTTGGGGAAGCAGTCTTGCAATAAAGAAGCACTTTGTGTAATTCTTCTTTCCTCGCCAAACCGCATCTGTCTGCTCCCTCTGCCCTTCTCCACTCCACCCCGGGCTCCTTAGGGCTGTGGGGGGACATCTGTTAGCAGACAGCAGCGAGCCGCCTCCACCGAGCCATCAGTAGGTGGCACTGCCTGCATTTTTTCTCCCCACCCACGTAAACGTCCAGTGCTGACACGCCGGATCAACCACCAATTCTGAAGTGACTTAGATACCTCATGTCCTGCAAGGTGCACCTACATCAATGTCAAGCAGTGGAGTGACTGGGACAAAGAAGCAGTTCCATGTCTGCTCACTGGGCAGCAGTGGCAGCAGCTTTACCAGAGCAATGTGGTGAGCACACAGCGTGAACCTCTTCTGCCACCCCACTTGGATTTGGCAGGCTCATCTGAAGTTCCTCTGATCCTAACACCAGTTGAACAGATGTTGTCAGCCTGGTCTTTCACCGTGTGTGGTGGTCTCATTCATCTTTAGCCAACCTGTCCCAAGAGCAGCTCAAGTAAGCTACTTTAGAAAAGCATTAGAAAAAATTCCCAACCAACCCTCCTACTTGCAGCAATCCCCTACTGATGTCTCCATGTGGAGACCATGGTCAGATCCCAGCCAGCTCCAGTCCCATTCTGGAAGGTTAACTCTCATTAGGTGCTTGGTTTTGAAAGGTTTGCTCCCAAGAGTTGTGAACCTCTGCTTTCCCAACCAGCATAGGAGCATAGGAGGTTCAAGGTGAATATCCGAAAAAATTTTTTTACTGTAAGAGTGACAGAGCACTGGAACAGACTGCCCAGGGAGGTTGTGGAGTCTCCCTCACTGGAGACATTCAAAACCCACCTGGATGAGTTCCTGTGTGATGTACTCTAGGTGACCCTGCTCTGGCAGGGGGGTTGGACTAGATGATCTCTCGAGGTCCCTTCCAGCCCCTAAGATTCTATGATTCTATGATTCTATGAACCAAAATCAAGAATTACAAATTCTTCATGTAGTTACCCAGCAGCAATCACAGCACTCTTCTCAGGCCAGCAGCTCCCACAGTTATCATGGCCAAACTCCAGCCAACTGCAGATCAAGGCTTGTTGCTGGGAATCCTGCACCATTGCCACCACAAAGGGGACTCAACACCCACCCGCTGGCAACAGGTAAGAGGTCCTTGATAAGCTGTTTCCACCATGGCTTGATCTCCCCTTCTCCCCTCCCCCCCCTTTTCTGTGGCAACAACAGTGGATTGATGCCAGAAGGATAGTGAACTACCAGACCTTCAGTCCACACACTTCCTACACAAGTGTATTTGAACTGGAAATTAATTGTATATTGACTTTCTTCAGATTTGGAAAGTCTGTCTGCTTCTCCTTGGAATCAGCAAACTGTATACAAACCTTTACTGTTTTAATTCTCACATTAAAGCTGCCCTATCCTGCTGGCTTTGCATATGTATAGGGAAACCATCAAGGTAAAAGGCCTGTTAATTACCACATGTAAAGAAAAGAAAATCTTATTTAAAAAAATCACCGGCTAGCACATCTTAAGTCTAGCGAACTTGTCAACAGCAAGTGATGTATTATTTTCAGTACTATTTTATTAAATGAATTTTCTAAGTTATAAATTTTCTTGCTGTAATCATGAACATTTGAAAAAAATAACAAATACACTAGAGCTAACTGAACCAATTAATACAGAAGCTGCTTTGACAGCAGTTTCTGTATTAATTGGTTCATATCCAAGACAACTTGGATGGTGACTTTTTTCAGTGTTGATGCCACCTCAGTATTTCATCTGTGTGTTTTAACTTTCCAATAAAGCTAAATAAGCCCAAAGAAGCTGCCTTGTCTGGGCAGTCCACAAACCAGCGGTTCTCTTAGCAGCTGGTGTCTTCCACAGGCTTCAGACAAAGCCAACCCTTTTCCTTGAGCTTGTGTTTGTTTTTAAGAAAGCAGTAGCTCCCGCTTAAATGAATCACTGTGAACTCACACTAGAAGTGCTGATAAATAGCTGTCACAGAAATAAGCTTGCACTTTTCCATACGTCTGCACTTTAAAATCTTCCCTACTCTCTTTTCAGCTTCAGCAATGCACAAAAGAAAAAGAAGAAAAAATTCCTCCAAAGAACAGCTTATGCCCATGAATGGCAACACCCTTAATTCTGATACTCCAGGGCTATAATTACATTATTACAGTAAATCAAACATTGCCTTTGTGTCTTTACAATCGCGCTCATTGTTTGAAATTAACTGCAAATGGTTTGATTTTCTTTTCTTCCTCAAGTACGGGCAGGGAGGAATTAAAGCACACTAAATCATCTTCCCCACTAAAACGCATGGAAAGGCAGGATTCAGACAGCAGCATTTGAACTTTGCAAGAAAAGAAACCGCAGCACAGAGGGAAAGGAAGAGATCAGGCACCACGTTTGACACAGCGCGACTGCAAAGCAATTAGCGGGGCCGCTAAATCCGCTGTTACAATAAATCAGTGACCCAGTTCCCCCTCTTCCCCAGTGCCCTTCATTATAAAATCAGCTTTAATGAACTACCCCTCTCTTCTCCACTCCAAAGCAAATCTATTGCCATTGCAGTCTGCACCTGCCCTTCCTAGCGGCCCAGGGAGCCCCGGAGAGCTGTGAGAGGGGCCAGGAGCTGCCCCAGATGGCAGGGACAAGCAGGGGGACAGTCCAGCGCTGGCACTGTGGTGGGCATACAAAAATGATGGGCAGAGCACAGAAATAAAAATCTGAAGACAAGCTGCCTTTGCCTCAGCCTTGCCTAATAAGAAGCCACTCTCCCTCTTGCCGGCTTTCCATGTTTCTTTTGATAGACTTGATTAGCCACATCTGCCAGAGCCAACACATCTGGTTCCTTCCCCAGGCACAGGGCACGGTGGATGTGTCAACATGTTGTCTGAAGGCAGTGGTATTTTCTGGAAAGAGAGCTCTTTTCCCCTCCATCATATATTGTACAATAATCAAGTCTTTTAAGAGGATGGCTAAAGGAGGAAAAAAAAAAAAAAAGAAAAAAAAAAAAAAAAAAAAGAAAAAAAAAAAAAAAAAAAAGAAAAAAAAAAAAAAAAAAAAGAAAAAAAAAAAAAAAAAAAAGAAAAAAAAAAAAAAAAAAAAGAAAAAAAAAAAAAAAAAAAAGAAAAAAAAAAAAAAAAAAAAGAAAAAAAAAAAAAAAAAAAAGAAAAAAAAAAAAAAAAAAAAGAAAAAAAAAAAAAAAAAAAAGAAAAAAAAAAAAAAAAAAAAGAAAAAAAAAAAAAAAAAAAAGAAAAAAAAAAAAAAAAAAAAGAAAAAAAAAAAAAAAAAAAAGAAAAAAAAAAAAAAAAAAAGCTGATTTTGACAAGAGACAGGCCAGAATGGGAACTGCTGAGACAGTAAAGAACAAGCCTGTTATCTTACAAACTACACTTCAGGCTGTCAGCTGCCAGAGATTTACAGGAAAAAAAAAACCTTTCCTAGGACTAAATCTATAAGAAACTTTTTATTTCCAGAAAATTAAACTCATTCACCCCAAATAGCCCTCAACCAGGCCAGGGGACCCATGCAGGCAGGGCACATGGTGGCCCTGCATGGATGGGCCCCAAGGCTGCTTACGGAGAAGAAAGCCCTCCCATTACTGAAAATCCTCAGGGTGGCAAGACGGTGCCATGTCCTTCAAGCTATATATAGCAGCCCACTCGTATTTAAGCGTCGCCACGGGGGGTGTAACGAGGCTAAAAAAAAAATCAATTAAAAAAAAAAATTTAAGAAGGAAAGGCAGAAAAGCTCCCGGCCTTTGCTGGCCCCCTGGTTGTGTCCCAGTGCTGGTGGCATCTGTAAGCAGTATGTGTTCGACTCCTGCAATAGAAGCTGAAGCGCCTGTCAAAAGCCAGAAGAGAGGGGAGGAGATGTTGCTTTTGAACTGATTTCCTTTCTCGGTCGCAAACCCTGGACAGTGAATTTCTAAGCCCTGGGCCGGCTTCCGCTGAAAATAAGGTAAAAATCAGCCTTGAGGTCGGCAGTGCCTGTCCCCTTTGAGATTTTAACAGAGACATCATAAATTTCACGTTGCTCGCCGGTGCTGGCGCCCATTTTCTGCACCGGTTTTAAGACTTCAGCGTGATACCAGAGACCTATTCCCGGCCCATACGGCTGCCCCGACCGTGCCTAAATAAAGCCTGTCAGGTCGATTTTTATAGTCTCCTTCCAAGGTAATCTCTTATCAAAAAATAAGCGCTCACTCACGCCGCAGTAACCTCGCCCCGTGCGTCTCTAGAACGAAACACGCTACCCAGAAAGGTGGGTGATGTGTGCGGGGCTCAGGGCTCTTCCGATCTCAGCCTGGCAGCTCTGCCAGCGGCTGACGGAGCCGGAGGGTACACAAAAGAAAACGCGATGACAAAACCGGAACGAAACTGAAAACGTTTCCGATTTCAGTGTAAACTATTTTTAAATTGGGTGGCGTGTAAATATGAAGCCCTAATGGGCAGGCGGGATTTTTGCCCAAGAGAGCGTTTTCCCAGCACGGACGCTGGGCGTGTTGCTCCTCCCGGCGCTCCTGGAAGTGCCCGTTCACCCTCCGGCTCCTCCAGCCTCGGGCCCTCCTCGCCGAGGGACACCCCACCCCTCGCCCCTCCAGAGCCCAGCTGACAGCACGGAAGGGAGCTGTGAATTCCTGCGGCTCCCCTGAGGTGCTGCAAGGGCACATCGGCCGGGCGCATCCCTGCCCACACACGCGGAAACATCGCGGCTGCCGCGGGGAAACCATTCACAGACAACGCAGCCCACTCCCATGTAGTGAAGAGGACAAACAGTTTGCAAATTCATTTTTCCAGACCTACCAAAATGGCCCGCGAGTTTAAAAAAAAACCCAAACAAAACACGCTTCAAGATCGACCTGGCCAGCTCGCTTCCACTGAGCAAGAAAAATAATCGGGGGGAGGGAAATGCCCTCCGCGTTTACAACTGTAGAGTGTATTTCCTGCTGTCAACTCATTCAGTAACGATGGCTGCACCTAACCATGAGGTTAATTTCCCAAAAAGAACTCATCACAGCAAGAGAGGAAAAAGTAAGACCTTCACTATAAGCACAGATCTTTGTACCTTGCTAAGAAGTGGTTCTCCTCCCAATGGAAGGAAGGAAGGAAGGAAGGAAGGAAGGAAGGAAGGAAGGAAGGAAGGAAGGAAGGAAGGAAGGAAGGAAGGAAGGAAGGAAGGAAGGAAGGAAGGAAGGAATTTTAATATCTTCTTTCTTGTGGATAAATCATGACTACCCTTTCTTTGAACAGTATATGAAACTCGAGAGCTTTGATCGCTGGGATCTGAAGTTCTCGTGGGGGAGCTGGTACTCCTGCTGCTGCTGCTGAAGAAACACAAAACTCCTTTATTCGATTCAGTTCAAAAAACACCTACTGTGAGACCGTCTGGTCTAACGTTCATTTTTTATTCTACTGCAACGCTCATGCTATGCGAAACGCAATAGGAATTTCCACACCAGCATTTACATCCAAATGGACCCGTTGAGAGTCATGCTGATGTGTAACAGTCCTACCACGCAGCCCTTCTGGCAAGTGCGGCGGTCTGGGCGCACTGACTCACCCGGGGGCTGCCCGGAGTGCCAGGGCTGCCCGTGCCCCCCGCTCGACGCCGTCTCAAGGGCTGTGCTCGCCGACCCTGCAAGGGGTGCCCCCTCTGCCTCCGTCTCTTCAGGGGTGCCCGGGGCAATCTCTCAGTCCTCCCTAAACCCTCTCCCCTCGCCCCCTTCCTCACCTCTGTGTTATTTACGAGGAAGAGCGAGCAGAAAGCAAACCGCAAGGCCGGCCGCGGCAGCAGGACGCCGGTGAAGTCAGCCCTGCACCAGACAGTCGGGGGCAATGCCCCGCATCCCGCACCATCCCTTCGCCTTGCCCCGGACCCGGCGAATCACTTGTCGGCGGGGGGTGAGCACCGGCGGAAAGCGGCTATCAGCGCTCCAGCCTTCCCGGGGAGCCGGACGGGATGAAATTGCCGGGGGGCTGAGGGGTGTAAGAAGCCGCCGTGCCCTCAGGGACCTCTGTGTCTGCACCGCCGCACCCCACGTCTCTCGACAGGGCTGCCGGTCCCCCCCGC
>NW_009954543.1:4755188-4756045 GCF_000747805.2 Chaetura pelagica
CCAGCAGGTTTTTTACCTTTCAGCCGTACCCAGGCAGCTTCGTTGCAGACTTCCCGAGCCAGCCCCTGTTCCCACTGCGCGCAGTGGGGTTTCACGGGTGTAGAGAAAAACAGGGGTGCAGGCAGGGATAATTTTTTTTGCAAAATAAGCGGGATTCATGATGATACGAAATGCGTTTCCAAAGCTGTTGGGACACCTGCAGTCCTTCCCTGTTTGCGGGATGATCTCCTCCGCCCTTGGAGGAGCCTGGAGGCTCGGATCGCCTTCCCGGGATAGGGTTGGGAGATCTGAGCGTACCGGACCTTCCCCCGGCAGGGCAGAGGTCTCTCGGGGAGACACCGGTGCAATAGTATGCAGCCAGTCATCCTGCGTTGCCCAGTGGAGGTCAAGGATCCGCGGAAGGGTTCCCCAGTGCGCACTTCCCGAGCCAAGCGCAGCCTGCGCGCAGCAGGGGCGCAGCCCGCCGACCTGCGCGCCCTCCGGGGAAATCACGGCGATTTGCCCGTGAGCACTTTGAAACGTGCAGGCACGGCTGGATTTATGGTTTGGTTGATGTTAGCCAACACTTTCTATTACTGCACAGATAGAGTCAGAATAAAGTCGGAGCCGTTGAGCAAGCCGGGGAAGTAGGAGGCGCTGGAAACGTTACCAGCACAATGGTGTGATCTCAGCAGAATGTTTTTTACAGGCCAAACCGGGGGCGACCTGAGGCCAACAGGTTCATAGAGGGGGGGAACCGACTCCTCCGAGGGGCCGTGCCTGCCATGAAAGCGGAGGGTGCCCGGGCGGGAGGGGGGTTGCAGGGAGCCCCGGAGAGCGGCTGCGGGGCCCAGCGGGGGGAGGGGGAAGCGTGTCTG
>NW_009954543.1:4756306-4762627 GCF_000747805.2 Chaetura pelagica
GCCGCCGGCCCGCCGTGTTTGTTCAGTTTACGGGAACACAACCGGACAGCAAAACAGATGCTCCGCAACCCATTAAAATGGGCCACCTGTTTTTCACATCATGCCCCATCTCAAAGCTGGTTTTCTTCATTATATCCCTCCCAACAGACACCATGAAATACATCACTCATTTAGATATGGGAGCCGACCTCTGGAGGACGACTTGCGCGGAGGGCTTTGATGTTGAGAGACAGATTGCAAAAGACAGAAAGCCCCTTTCCATGTTTCTAATTACCCCGAGCCCAGGGTCTGCCGCTCATTGGGGTGGCGGTGGCGGGGCGAGGCGGGCGGGAGGCTCTGCCCTGCCCTGCCTGGCCCGGCAGGGCGAGGAGGGGCTGCCAGCCTCCTTATACCGCGCTGCCAGAAAAGCCGACACGGGTACGTAAACACAGCTACCGACTTAAATCAACAGCGAGCTGCAGCTAACAGCAAACAGCCCGTGCCGGCGTGAAAACGGGGCAAAAAAAAAAAATTCTGCATCCCCACCCGCACCCCCGCCCTCCCTGCCGCTGAAGATTTAGGGGTAGACCAAATCTGCTCCCGCAGCCAAGACTTTTGCAAAACGGTGCGCTGAAAGCATTACAGAGCTTGCTAACACTTCAGCTCACATGCGAGCCTTTTATCTCGGCAGCGCAGTTGGAAAAGCTGAATCACCGCGGAGGGAGTGAGGACTGAAGGGTATTTTTTCATATGCATCAGGCTGCACTTTATTTGATCTTCACAGTCCCCATTTCTATCAATATTGCTAAAGCTGAGGGATCAAACACGGAAAAATTAAAACCATGCTAGTATGCTAAAGAAGATTAAGATCGTGGCAATATATTGACTGCTCCTTGGGGAAATCATGTTGTTGGCTGCAGGAACCATGGCTGTCAAGGAGGGAAAGCTTGTGCTTCAGGAATGGGCAATGGGGAAGAGGTTTGGGAGCCTGCATCCAAACTCAGCCAGGAACAATCTCAAGTGCCCACGATCCTAACGCCCCTCTGTGCTCCCAGCCCGGCTGCATGGCCATCACCCATCCAAGGAGTCCATGCAGTTTGCCAAGCTAAGCCAAACTGTCCCCATTTTTACACCCACAAGCAAGCATCTTCAAGTGAGTCCCACTGCAGGTCTCAAGAGATTTCAACTCCAGGCCCCAAAATAGGAGTGCCACATTTTCAAGTGTGGATAGCTTCAAGATCTCACTTAAAACCCCCAACTGGAAACATGTATATGGGAGGTTTGGAGCTTCTGCTGGGGAAGATTGTTCAATCCGGAATTGTTCTACGCTCACATCATTCCCCTTTGACCCTTAGGAGTTAATTTATTTTGAAAAGATTTAATAACCTTTTGAATTCCTGGCCACCTGTTCTGGCTGCTTATGTGGAAGGAGAGCTTTTTTTTTTCAGAAAGCCCAGCCTCAGCTCTGAGGCCAGAAGTCCCTTGAAAACATAAGTCCATGTCCTGCATGCCTTTTCAGTGAGAGCTCCTCCATGTCCAACCTCCCCATCATTCTCTGCTTTGCCAAGGTCTTATCACCTTTCAGCTCAGGGTGGAAACCACCTCTTTCCTCAGGGAAAGGGGGCCAGTGGTGGGCCCTTGCATGTGTATATTTTGTAGCCATTTTTCTTACATGGCAAAATCTTTGTAGAGCTTTCTACTTTAAACAAGATGTCCTTTTTTTTTTTTTTAATGTTGTTTCTTCCTTTTCTCTCAGGAAACTCTCTCCCTTGTGTATTTGCAGCAAACTGAGATGCAGCCAATTGTATTAGTTCTGGCTGGAGCAAAAAAGGCATAATGAAACACTGGATGTGTAGTGTGAGTCCAAAATAAATGGTCACAAGTAGAGCCAGTAAAAACCTGCAAGCACAGACAGTCTGTGAAAAAGGAAAAGCTTGGACTCTACCTGCAGTGCTCTGCATTTTTCCAAAGGGAAAAATGAACTTGAGGTTTAAAGAGCTTGGGAAGAGACGCTGGGGCACTGTGCCTTTTGATTGCATTTGTGAATTGTGATGATGCTTGCATTTTTTTGTGAATACAGCATCTGTAAGTGGGAGAAGGTGTTTTATCTTCTGTTTTAACCTGTATTCTCAAAGTGCAGCAGTTTGGTTTTTATGTGCCAGATGTCAATGTGCCCTGATTCTTCAGGCAGTCGGGATTAAAGCTTTCCAGTATCAGAGTGGTGTTACAAGGATAACTCCATTAATGTGTGTAGAAATCTGGTACTGCAGCGATAAAGACCCTGTAAATATTTACACAGACAGGCAAGCTCATGGAAATTTTACATTATTAGCTTAACTTCATTACAAGGAAGCAGTTGAGAAAGTAAGTGGTGCATTACATTTGCTTTTCTTTTTATTTAAACATTGACAATATATCAGGTGCTGCTTCAAGCCAGAAGATTCAGGGAGTTGCTGCTCTAAATATTTCACAGTCTGCAGGGAAATACCAAGTCTCAAGCAAAGAAAAAAAAGTAACATAGCTGCTATAAGAATAAATCTTGCCAGTCAGACCTAGAGTTAATAAAATAGTGGGTAAAGAACAACCAGAGGATATACTTTATTTGGACATTCAAAAACCTTTTGATAAACACCCATAGAAGAAACTGTTAAAGACACTTGGTAACCATGAAGTGAGAGGTAAAGTCCTGTCAGGGATTAAAATTGTGTTATAAATGAGTATGGAATAAATGGCCAGCTCTAGTAGGGAAAAAAATAATGAAGTGCCCTTGAGAGCAGGACTCAGACCAATATGGTTTGATGCTTTATTAATAACCTGGGGGTGAATAGTGAAGTGGCAAAAGTTGATTTCAATAGAAAAGTACTTAGCTTAGGTCAAGAGCTACTTCAAAAGAATTTAATAAAATGGCAGGACCATGTGCAGAAGTATGAGAGCAGCTTGGAAAGTGCCTTCAAATCCTACAGCAGTGCTGTTGCTCCTCCTGGCAGTGGGCCTGTCCCACATGTCTACAAAGGTGAGGGTAAGGTAAGCTGAGGACAGACTGATGTTTTCAAGCTTTGAATTATAGAATGGTTTGGGTTGGAAGTGACCTTCATCTACTTCCAATCCCCTACCACAGGGGCAGGGACACGTCCCACTAGACAAGGTTGCTCAAATCTGCATCCAACATGTGTTGGACACTTCCAGGGATGGGGCATCCACAACTCCTCTGGGCAAGCAGTTCCAGTCTCTCACCACCCTCACAGATAAGAGTTTCTTCTTAATGTCTGGGCCTAAGTCTACTCTCTCCCAGTTTGAAACTGTTCCTGCTTGTCCTCTCACTACAAAACCTTGCAAAAAGTCCCTCCCCAGTTTTCCTGTAGCCCCTTTAGGTACTGGAAACCAGATCTTTGTCCCCCTTCTCTGGACTGAAGAACTCAAACTCCCTCACAGCCTGTCTTCATGGGGGAGATGCTCCAGCCCTCTGATCATCTTTGTGACCCTCCTCCAGACTCACTTCAAAAGCTCTATGTCCTTCCTGTGCTGGGGCTCCAGAACTGGACACAGTACTCCAAGTGGGGTCTCACAAGAGCAGATTAGAGGAGGAGAATCCCCTCCCTTGACCTACTCGCCACACTACTTTGGATGCAGCTCAGGACACAGTTGGCTTTCTGGGCTACAAGTGCACTTTGCTGGTTCATGTTGAGCTTCTTACTAACCAACAGCCCGAAGTCCTTATCTTTAGGGCTGTTCTCAATCCATTCTCTGCCCAGCCTGTAATTGCTATTGGCATTTCCTTGACCTATGTGCAAGACCTTGTTGAACTTCATGCAGCTTGCACTGGGCCACCTCTCAAGCCTATCAAGGTCCCTCTGGATGTCCTCCCTTCCCTCCCGTGTGCAGACT
This sequence comes from Chaetura pelagica, assembly GCF_000747805.2. Lineage (NCBI taxonomy): Eukaryota > Metazoa > Chordata > Aves > Apodiformes > Apodidae > Chaetura > Chaetura pelagica. Next base: position 4,760,171 of record NW_009954543.1, read on the forward strand.
GCACCACACAGCTTGATGTTATCAGCAAACTTGCTGAAAGTGCACTTAATTCCACTGTCTGCATCGTCAACAAAGATGTTAAAACAGCACCAGTCCTCGTACCAGCCCCTGAGGAGCACCTCTCATCACTCGGACATCAAGCTGTTGACTGCAACTCTTTGAGTGCAGCCATTCAGCATCTCAGGTACTTTTTCACTCCTCCCATTTGCTGCCCAGATCGCCTAGTTCGTTATGCCAGGAGGAAAGAATGAGCTTCCACACGGCAGGCATCTCTACCAGGCTGTGCATACCATCCCCATGAGTTCCTCCAGTAATTGTTTAAAAAAGCTGCTGTCCCGTGGGTGATCCTTCCCTGAGGGCAGGCTAAAAGCTCTAGGTCGCCTCTCATGGGCATTTCCAAAATTACGTGTTTGGTGTGATGAGAGTGACATGGTAGCAAGCCTCAAGTCTGCTTACTCCAAGAACATAAGCTCTTGGGTGTTGCCTGGCACCTCGAAAAATAAAACCTGCCAGCATAGTTGGGGTGCAAATGTCTATATGCAAATAGTAGTCACATCATCTAGTGTGTAAAAGGGTGAAGGCACAGGCAGCTGCCTGAACTTACTGCCACTGAGGTTCTGGGTGGATTGTTTAGGAGAGTTGTTTACTCTGTGGCTTTCTCTTCCCACTGATGAACTCTTGCAGTGTGGCTGTGCCTTGGTGGACCGTGGTGTTGTGAACTGCAGCATCATGACCCGGTGCAGACCTGAATTCACACTGCAAGTGGTTTATTTGAGTCTGGTATGCAGACAAATGTACTTTACCAGCACTCCAGATGACATCTGATGGTATCTTTGTGTAATTTCATTGCTGTCAGTCCTCTGTTCCAACTGTTCTGTCTGCAGTCCCAAGGCCAGAATGTCACCGTGCCACCCAAACACAGTGCAGGCTCCCCTGGTTTTTGGAGTTAACGACATTCATGGCAACTCAAATGGCTGTTTTTCACAGAGATTTATTATTGTTTTGTTTTTAGCCAGTGGGTCATTTCCAAGGATACTCTTCTGGAAAAAAATGCAACTCATAAAGAAAGATTTTTTTAAATCCTCTTGATATGACTTGTCAAGTATTTTGAAGTACCAGGCACAAAAGAAATTGTTCTTAAATCCCTTCTTTCATCTGGTGCTTTATATTACAGTAGAAATTCCCCATGTCCTCAGCATCAGGACCCCAGAGGAGTAGGTGGAGTGCCAGTGCTGCTCAGGGAGCTCTATTCCCAAAGGCAATCAGAAGCTGTCACACTCTGGTTTTGAAGTCCAAGTTGAAGTTGAAGTTCTATCCTGCAGCACCCAGGAGATGACACAGGGCTTCCTCCTCCTGGTGTCTTTAACCATCACCATCACTTTCTGTGTGCCATCCACAGAAAAGCTTTGGGAGTTTGTTCTGAGGAATCAAGATAGGCCAGGGTCTGGGGCAACCCATGGCTCAGGGCAGCATTAAACCAAGAAAGATTAAAGTATTTTACCTCAAACTGCAGAGGCAAAGACCTGGCCTTTCCCTGGCAACGGCTGCCCTCTGCCTGCCTCACTGCCCTGGCAGGTACAGTTGGCACCCCTGTGTCTGTAGCTCTCATTGCTCCATGCTCTGCTTCTGGCCTTCCTGACCAAGCTTCCTTGTGGCAGCACACCCCCTTCTGCCTCCAGGCAGCAAGCCCCTCTGGTCATTTTTTTTTGCTCCTTCCTCTTGCCAGCAGAGAAAATGGCACTTTCTCAACCCTGCCCTCCTCTTCTTCCTCCTTCCCCAGGGTTTTGAGGGCTGCAGTGACCAGCTACAGCGATCAGACCCCTTCCAGCAGGACAATGATGATTCCTTTCCTCTTGGCTTCCAGAACAATTAGCAAAGGCTGGCATTTTGTTAATCCAGACATAATCACCACCAATGCTTTTATTTTAATTACTCTGTTTCCATAGTCTCAAAGAGTTTTAGGAGCTGTGAGATGCGGGTATTTTGCCAGACCATAAAATCCTTTGCAGCAGTAGTAGTTTTTTATAGGGCCTAAGCAATTTTGGATTAAAATCAGAAATGCAAGAGCGAGACTGGAGAGCTACAGAAGGATGTTTTCTGAATCTTAGTTGTTCCAGCAGCACAGAGTAATGAAAAGGATTAGGAGCAGCAGAGTACTTTGTACTCTGATGATGATTTCTTGTGATCCACTATCTCACAAAGAAATGGCAAAGAGGAAGACCTGGATCTGTAATTTATTCCTCTGCCTTTGGTATTTGCCTCCAAAGATGCTGGCAGTATAATTGCAGTAATGGTTCTTGGAGATGGGAATGTGGTACTTTCTACCCAGGACTGTATCCACAAAAGATGTCAGGTCGCTTTACAGCCTCTTGTTTGAATAGACAAGATGTTTGAATTGTTTCTCAGTCACTAAAAAAAAAAAAAAAAAAAAAAAAAAAGACAAGGGAACACTTAAAA
>NW_009954543.1:4762741-4775484 GCF_000747805.2 Chaetura pelagica
CCAAATACAAAATCAAATAAAAGCAAACACATGGGACAAATATAAGAGCAGCCCCCTCTGCAATACTCTTTGTGATACACAGGCTGTTTCCAGATGTATGGATTAGACCTCATCCAACTACTGCTTAAAGCTCAGCCATAGTGTATTGGTTGAATACTCACCAAGTCAGAAACTCCTGGGAAAACTAGCACTTGGTGGTCAGGCTTCCACCTTCTGCAGTGACACTGGTTGCTGCATCTATAAAGTGACTCTGGTCCCATCTCTTCATTCCAGTAAGACCATTTGCAAGCCTGCTAAAGCATAGATTTAAAGTCCTTGGAGTGTAATTGAAAATGACAAATAAAATAGGTGGTTTGTTTTATGTCTGAATATTTCTTAATAAGCTGTTGCTATAGTGTAGGAAATGTATAGCCTTGACAGCATGAGCAGTGAAGTACAGTCACAATGAAAAAAACACAGCATCAACACTGCATCATGTATAAAAACCCAACTGCCTGCTAAAGACAGTGTTTAAAAGCACTGCAGAATCTGTGCTCAGAAACTATTCGGAATTTTCACATATTGCCCAGATGAATACATAACTACTTTTAGTAATTGAATCTTTGTGTGTGTAAAGCCCAGGTGAGGGGGTCCCTGCCTGACCAGAGTTTGTCCTTCACCATTTACTGCAGTACTCTGGCAGGAGAGTACAAGATGGGATTCTATCATGACTACTCCTGATGGGCTGTGTTTTAACTGTTACAATATTACTCTGTACTCTGGTGGGGTTTTTTTCAGCTGCTGTGTCCAAGAATTGAGAGTCCCTCAAGCTAGTCCCTGCTTAAATAATGAACAGAAGCAGCAGAGCAAGCATTGTTGCAGAACAAGCATTTCCAGCAGCTGGGGCACATGTATCTTTTAAAAACACAGAAGGTGGATTTCAAGGCCAATCTGCTGATGTGGGCTTCAGGAAGGTAAGTGCCCTGAACGACAGACCTGAGGGAGATGCTCAGCAGTGCTCAGCAAGGCAGGCTGCACCCCGAGGGTGGCTACAGAGCCAAGCCCTCTCCAGGCCCTTACATCCCACAGCCTTGGCTGGCAGAGACTGACCTGCCAACCGAGTTTGGGTACCTCAGGGTTATGGGTCAAAAGCATTTCTGATGGTTTTTCAGTTTCTGAAGATCTCAGGTCCTTAGAGAGGCTGTTAATGACTGCATCTCTGTAGAGGTGTCTTTCTCACAGGGTTTTGCAGATGCCTTATGGATGTACCCTCAGTCAAATGTAGTTATGCTTTGCAGTGGGGTTTTTATTCCCACCTATGTCTAAAGCCAATAAAGTCAGGAGCATTGTTTTACAGGTAGAAAAACTATGTACTTGTGGAAAAAAAGCCCTTTATGATTCATAAAATATTCCTTGATAATTTGGCTCTATTTATCCTGTGAATTAAAACAAAGAAATAGAAAAGCAACAAACCAAGACACAATATGCTGTCATTCAGGAAAAAAAGAAACACACAAAAAAACCCCTAACAAACAAAAAACCCAACAACCACCAAACAAAAAAAAAACCCCAAAACAAAAAAGAACCCAAAACAACAACAACAACAACAAAAAAGTGCAAAAAACCCCCCAAACAAACAGTTTTAGTCCTCAAAAGACTGGACCCACCTTTCAATCTACCAAAATCACATTGATCTCAACTGCTTTTCCAGAAATGCTGAGAATGTTATATTCCTTGAGCACCACAATGGTCTGAAAATACTCCTGAGAGATTAGTAGGCTCCCAGCTACTGCTCCAAGTCATAGAAATTAAACCTTCCATCATCTGGTTTTTATATTTGGAAAATGTCAGCTATACTTCCTATCACATATATTGTTGCTTCAATGCACTGAGCCTTCTGTGAATTTCAAAACACATAACTCAGCTCTCAAGCATTTCTTTTGTAAATATTGATAATGGTTTCAAGTTCTTTATTAAATAACTTTTTAATGAGTTTGAGGACAAAGAACTATTTTTTCACAGTCTCACGAAGATAAGAATCATAACATATCTTTCTGTACCATGGAACACATGGCTCTCAATACCTCATTGTGCCCCATAGGTTTTCCTCACTTTCAAAAAGTTCACTTTAACAAAAAAAGCCCCATGATTATAAGAACTAAAATCTAAGCAGGACATACTAAAATGTCCAAAATTGTGTGCAAAAGCTATGTCATAGCTTTGCAGGTCAGTGTGCGCTGGCATTTGGAGCAGCATTAGAAAGCTCCCTTTACCCTTTGAATCTAACAGCAAGAGGAACTACAAAATGCCACCATCACTCCTTAAAATGGTTCAATGTATAGACCTCTCCTTGCTCAGCATTATTTATTGCCTGCGCTTTTCCCAGAAAGGATCCCTGTGTATACATTTAAAATCGAAGACAATAAAATATTACGGCAAGGTTCACAAGGGGGAAGTTTCCAGGGAGAGGTTTTTTATCAGTTTACAGGCATGGTCAAAGTCCTGCAGAGGAGTTCCTCTTTGGAGCAGGCTGTAAACAATTTACATGGGGAGGTAAGAGGAAGTCTTTAGGGTGCCTTGAAAAATATTAAGTTATAGAAGTTGTGACCTCTGTCTTCTAGACCTGGCTCAGAGGACTGATGTTTACTAGCAAGCATGTGTCTCTCTAGGAAACTGCGAACTGTCAGTGGAAGTAGGGTTATTATTTTAATACATTTCAATTACAAGTTGGACTAGGTAGTGGTATGCTAAATGAAATATGCTGTACAACTAACTTTCTCTATAAAACCCCAAATGTTTACCTTTGAACTTAAAAATGTTGCCTTCAGGCATATAGTATTCCAACCAGCTGTAGTTTAAACGCGTGGTTCTGTAGCTTGCTTCTTCATTCAACACTCAAAATCATTCATGTTTGCAAAGCAGAATTAAAAGCCAGCTAGGAATAGATTACTGGTCCCCTGATATTAGCCTTTCTTCCCACACATTCCCTCAAAGACTTGCAGGTCTAATAATAACATTTTCCAGTGCTGGTCCCATTGACAGTTTGAAACCTTAATGACGATCCATTTGAAATGTAAATACTTGGCCTTTTTTTGCATGTTTATTCAAAGGAATTTGTATTGAATAATTTGGCTGTGACACTACAAAGAGAGGTCAAGAGACAAGCGAGGAAGTTCAGATGATTTTAGATGGTGTTTTAGGCCTGGCCCACTGCTGCACATGCTGCCAAAGCTGGGCTTTCCTAGAAGGCTAAAAGAGACAGCCTCTCTAGTCTCCACCTGTGCAATTTTTCTTGTTAAAATTAAATACAAAGGCATGCATTGGCACTGCTATTTAGTTGTGGATGTTTCTTCTCCTGCAGTCAGGATGGCAACAAAGCCACAGGACATCCCTATTAAACATGAAACCAAAGGAAAGAAAGTTGAGAAAGAAGCTGTTGTTGATTACTGGCTAGCAGGTTCTTATTTGCATATATTATTTTAACGATGCTGAGACTTGGATTCAGTGTTGGGGCACCAAGAGCATTCCAAAGGTATCTTTTCAGCCATTTTCAGTTAAGGAGTATATATTAGTGAGTTGTGAGTTAGAAGAACTGTTCCATTTTCTATCTTTGTCATTGTGCCAACACATAGGAAATTACCTTGTCCTAAAAGCTGAGCACCTGCAACTCTCATTAAGATCCATGTAATGTCACCCATTGCTTTTCAGACTCCTAAAAGGGCCTCTCACAATCTACCTACTTCAAATTCCCTAGGGATTTATTGGCTCAGAACACAGATTACTTGTCTTGGTATCGGGGATTTCCTTTCTTTTGAACATGAACATAAAAACACAGAGAAAGTCTAAACTCAAGTAATGTGAAAATATTGTGTTTGATTCCAACCCATACATTCAAAGTTACAACTGAATGTCTGACTTGGACTTGAAATGTGATGCCTTGACTCTGCATATGATCTTATGGCACATAAAATGTTTGGAAGCCTTTGAAAACATGGAAATATTCCTGGCTTTGGTTGTGCTCTTATTATTATGCTTTCTTTAATGCATTTATAGTTGGCTCAATAGATCTTTACATTTATGAAGCTTGGGTAACAAGCTTTAGAACTCCTGAAATCTGCTTCATTACTAATTTTAATGGTAGTACCCTGTCAAGTCTGTTGTGCACTTTACAGATGATGTATCTTTAAGTGAGAGAATCCTCACACATAAATGGTATAGTGAAAAAGCTTGATCCAAATCTTCCTGAAACTTTGCATTTTATTTCAGTGACATGAAGGACTGAGAGTTTGAAACACTGAGCTCTTCTTACTTAAGAGGTGAGCAGTAAAGTACAGGCACCTGCAATTTTAGAGTGGCCTGAAATTGCCCTGCTTTCATCCTTTGAAATTCAGACAAAGCAATAAAATTTAATGCATACGTGCACTTACTGCATTAAAATTAATGGCTTCATTTCCAGACTGATTACTGACCATGAGCTTAAATGAAATTAGTTCTCCTAGAAGACGGCTAAGTACACTTATAAGAGAATACTGGTTTTTAGACATAGTAAACATGCATTGTAGAGAGCAATGAAAATGTTCAACATGCCACAGTGATCTCAAGTTGTTTTGATAGGTTCTGACAAGAAATAATCTCTGAGCGCCATTCAACAGCTGACTCAGGTTTGAGTTGAAAGGAAAAAGTATCAGTCCTATTGAAAGGTTTAAATATAATCCCTTCTAATGAAGAATATTTTTCCCATTGCTCTATGTTCACTTTTAATCCTATCAGAAGTCTTCTGTAAGAACAATTAAGCAACTTTATATGGGGCTTATTTTAAAGATGAGGAGATCATACCTTCATCGAGCATGTTCATCAGTGGTCTCCCAGGGGTGACTTTTATATTATGAGAGTAAAACTTTAAAGCACATAATTAATTAGCAGTCAGAGCTAGTTGCATGTGAGTGGAAGTGAAGAGCTTGCAATCAGACTTAATTAATATAGGCATGTAGTTTGCACAACCTGCAAGCTTATGGTTCCATTCAGCCAGATGCTGTGTGACTCCTGGAAGGAGTCACATTCAAAAGTTGATAGTTACCCATAGAAGTACTGATCAGAGGTTCACTCTTGAATCAGTCAACTTGAAATACGTGAAATTCCTTCAAGGCAAGAGTAAGAAAAAAGGCAAATGAATGTGTTCTCCGGTAAGACACTAATCAATGAGAAAAGGTATTTGAACTAGGAAATTACTGGAAAACACAGTGTCATACAACCTTGTACTGTAATTTCACCTAATTTCACATACTATAATTTCATAATCTCTGAAATCTAGTTCTGGACACTCTCTGTGCTCACAGTCCTGTTCAAATGTTATCGAAGTATTCTTTTCACAGTTAGTCATGGGGAACTGTTGAAGTATGATCACTGTGTTTGTGTGAGGACTGTTTCTTCTACTTGCAGCAATATTTAATACAATCTCTCATCAGCTTTGCTTTCATTATATGCGCTCACAATAGAAGAGCGACGTTGCAAAATCTGAGTTGTGTATCAAACTTTGCAGAAACATCAACAATACAGGGGTTCTCCATATACCTCTCCTGAATAACACGTTGATAGACACACGTGCAGGCTACATACTTGGCAATCAATGTCTAGCAGCCTTCACAAGGATAGCTATCAACATCTGGAAAGCTGGCAGCACCAAACTTGGGATTTGGATTACAGTTCTTTTAACAAAGTGTGCAATTGTCCCAGGCAAATAAAGCCCTCAAGCCCCATAAGGAGCTTTAGTGTATGAAATTATTTTAAAGGACAACCATCAAAGGACACTGAAAGCCTCCCAAAGAGTTACAGTCTTTGTGGCAAGACCTTCTGCTCTTAACTGACAGACTCAGTCCAATGACAACAGTTTGTCTCATGAGGGAAAAAAATATCCCGATGGATGTTCTTAATCCTACACATAGTTCAGCAGTTGGGGAATCTCTGGGTGGAAGAGTACAGATATTTTTCTTTAGTTCTTTCTTTTAGCCTTTATATTGCATTGTAACAAAGGAGTAAAGGACATATTCCTGAACCTAATCATTGTGTGCAAGAAAGGCAGCATTATATGAGGAAATTACTAGGTGGATAGATGATGGTAGAGCGGTAGATGTGGTTTATCTTGATTTCAGTAAAGCATTTGACACCATCTCCCACAGCATCCTTGTAGAAAAGTTGATCAGGTGTGGGTTTGGTGATCAGGAAGTGAGGTGGATTAGGAACTGGTTGAAAGGAAGGAGTCAGAGAGTTGTAGTCAATAGGGCAGAATCTGGTTGGAGGTGTGTGACTAGTGGAGTCCCACAGGGACCGGTGTTGTTCAACATCTTCATCAACAACCTGGATGAGGGTATAGAATGTACCCTCAGCAAGTTTGCTGATGACACTAAGCTGGGAGGAGTGGCTGACACACCAGAAGGCTGTACTGCCATTCAGAGAGACTTAGATAGGTTGGAGAATTGGGCGGGGAGAAACATGATGAAATTCAACAAGGGGAAGTGCAGAGTTTTACATTTGGGGAAGAACAACACCATGTCCCAGTACAGGTTGGGGGCTGAACTGCTGGAGAGTAGTGTAGGTGAAAGAGACCTGGGGGTCCTTGTAGACAGGAGGATGACCATGAGCCAGCAATGTGCCCTTGTGGCCAAGAAGGCCAATGGCATCCTGGGGTGCATTAGAAAGGGTGTGGTTAGTCGGTCAAGAGAGGTTCTCCTCCCCCTCTATTCTGCATTGGTGAGGCCACATCTGGAGTATTGTGTCCAGTTCTGGGCCCCTCAGTTCAAAAAGGACAGGGAACTGCTCGAGAGAGTCCAGCGCAGAGCTACGAAGATGATTAAGGGAGTGGAACATCTCCCTTATGAGGAAAGGCTGAGGGAGCTGGGTCTCTTTAGCTTGGAGAAAAGGAGACTGAGGGGTGACCTCATCAATGTTTACAAATATGTAAGGGGTGAGTGTCAGGGGGACGGAGTTAGGCTTTTCTCAGTGATGACCAGTGATAGGACAAGGGGTAATGGGTGTAAATTGGAGCATAGGAAGTTCAAGGTGAATATCCAAAAAAATTTTTTTACTGTGAGAGTGACAGAGCACTGGAACAGACTGCCCAGGGAGGTTGTGGAGTCTCCCTCACTGGAGACATTCAAAACCCACCTGGATGAGTTCCTGTGTGATGTACTCTAGGTGACCCTGCTCTGGCAGGGGGGTTGGACTAGATGATCTCTCAAGGTCTCTTCCAGCCCCTAAGATTCTATGATTCTATGATTCTATGATTCTATGATTATAGCCAGGACCCAGAGGGCAGAAGCCCACAGAGTTATTTCATAGGCTTTTTTAATGTGGAAAGGATTCAAAAGTGATGCTGCTGAGCAACTGATGCCGTATTTACTTTCCTGTTTTTGTTTTAACCAAGACTGTCTTGAGTAAAAGGAGACTCCAACACACTCGCAGCACTTCTCGCCTGAGGCAAGGAACCTAGCAATCTCATCTATCAGTTACCCCAAACCACAACACACTTTCGTAAGCGTAGCTTGTTATTGTGTTTCAGGCTGCAGAATAACTCAGGGCAGCGGAACAGTTACTGGCACTGTAAACGTTTTCAGACACTGAAGCTAGTAATACGCAACATTATTTGAATTAAATTACCTCTTTAGGAGAGTCTGAAACTGAATTACTTCATATAATTCATTATGTTTAAGAAGGTGATTTAGTGTGGCAAGTTAAAACCCATTAAATTTCTCTGTAGTTTTCTTGGCTGTAGTTGTTTTTCTTAAGTGAAAGTAATTAAACACAAATATTTACTAATATCCCAGACTGTGAAACTCTATAGCCAGTAACAGGAACGAGGAGTACCGACCCAGCGTTGGCTTCCTACATTAATAACCCACGCTGGCTGGAATGTGCTTGCTGACTTTTCCACAAACAGGGCCAGCCGATAGGGAGCTCTGGTGGGGAAATCAGAAGCCAAGCAGTTGCATTTATTTAAACAAGGGGAGAAAACCACTACTCAGATGTGATTTTTTTGTGTTTTAAATACCCAGGATGAATGCGATGGGCCATGAGGCACATTAAGTACATTGGTTTGTTCCCTGCTGATCCTGTCCAAAGACCTGCTCTGAAAATCTGTTGGTGTCAACAGAAAAAGCCGCAGAGAGTTGCACGGGTCCCACATCACAGCCATATTTTCACACGCTCTGCAAAGGAGCACAGCTACAGGGACAGCACTGCCTTCTCCTGCCCTGGCCACCCTACCTCATGGCTGCTAAACCATCTCTTTCCAGCCAAGCATGAGTGGTGGCCGTGGGGCCACACAGGGAAGAGATACCAGCAAATACAGGCCAAGGTTGCTGCTGCCAGTTTAGCTTAAGGTTTCTGTAGTTGTTGTAAAGCAAAAGTTCCCCCTTGTCAAGCTACAGTAAAGCTGGTGAGGTGGCAAACACTGATAAAGGCAGCAAACCATGTTAGTCTAAATGATATAAATTCCCAATATATATGTTTTTGAGGGGCATGTCAGGATACCAACAAATGGGTCCAGACTGACCCAGTGGTATCTGTGAACATACTCCAGCTGAAACCTCTTCAAATCTGAGGCAAGTATATGAGACTTAGACTTGAAATAATACTCTGCTCTCTCTTTATAATATATTTGAAGCTAAGGCACCTCTTGCAACTCTTTAGGACTCAAAGGTAACAGAATTAAGCACTTATATGCTGTTGTACTTCACTAAGTAGATCTGTGGACAGATTTTGCCCTTTCTGCACTGACCAGATCCATTTTATGCCTATAGTAAGACCTCTTTTCCCCAGCATCTGACAAAAGGACCTTCATAAAAGGCTTAAGTCCTCCTGTGCTGTCAGCAAAATACAAATCTGCTTCACTTGAAGACAATATCAATGGCTGGCCTAGGGGCACTGCTCCCAGAGCAAGATACCATGCACCATGAAAAAGAACCACAAAACTTTAAAGCAGATGGTGATTAGGGATGGACATATGTCTGATCCTCCACCTTCTCCATACTGGCTGCTTTCTGTTGCACAGCAGGACATAAGGGCAGCCAGTGCCTCATGGGAACAGGCTGGGGCAGCACAACCTGTGTGAAGCTGGGAGTGTGGGAGGGATCCCAGCCTCAAGGGTGGGTGCTGAACCCTCTGCCCCAAGCACAGCACTTCCATCACCCAAGCTGCCGTGGGGTACCTCAGGGACACAGCAGCACCCTGAGAACACTGTAGGCACCCCCTCAACTGAGGTCCCAGTCAAGCACTTAACATTACTAAAAATATCAGGAAGTGCTAAACACAAGCAGCTCTGCTGGAACAGCTGCCAGGTGGGGGGAAAGCCTGCACTACACAGATAGGAGATGTGTATTAGCATACTCTTCTGTTGAGGTTTTACCCAGAGATCTTGTGGGTGCATGTTTAATACTGCTGATGTTGCTGTGCTTTTTTATGGCACATGAGGAACACTAAGTAATCACATTCACATTTGTTATCCATATCCACCCTGAAGAGACCATGGAAGGTTGGCCTGACAGGGTGCTCAGAGCACTGGCAGAGAAAAGAATTAGAACAAGAGCAAGACATTTTAAATTTTTTTTTATTTTTATTTTTTTTCTTCCCTATTCTGCAGATTAACAGCCTTGTAAACCATCTCCTCTGTCTGGTGAGGGGATGCACATGAAGGCTGATGCTGCAGTCTCCTCGGCTTTCCACTAACCCCTCGGCAGACATGCTACGAGGCTTCGCGTCACCCCTGGACCAACATTTCTTTACATCTCTTGCCAAGCACGGTGGCAGTTCATGGAAAGCATGCTCTTAAGACACATGATATATTTCAGTCATGGTTAAGTCCAAAATCTTTTGCCAAGATTTAGCTTGTTAAAAGTTGCTTTAGTCAGAAAGATGAAATACTAATCTGCCTGCCTTTACAAAACAACAGCTCATAGGAGCTGAAAGTCAGGCATTTTACTTTGGAAGAAGCTGGCTAGACCATTTCAGACTTTTTGAGGTATAAAATGCAAAGGATCTGCCAAAATGATTTAAAAAATGAGTTATAGACATGGCTGGGAAGCAGTCTGTGTGTTCTGCTAGAAGAGATTACTTCACGTGTGCTCCCTCCCAGCTCTGCCATGCCAGCCGGACACCACAGCTCCAGGTCACCCTCCTCCCAAACCTCCCATGGCCCTTTCCCTGCTGCACAGCTGTCTTGGCTCCTGGTGGGCAAAGCTCTGTGTAACACAGGACACCTGCTCTTTTTGGCAGAACTGTACCAAGGGGCTAGTTTTTCTGTTGATAAGGATTGATGGCAGAAGAGGACATCTGATATTTGCCGAGGCTGTTGGATATGTAGGAGAAAAACGTGTTCAAACTGCATTTATTGAATGATCAAGCTCTTACCTAATTTATAAATCAGTCATCCAAAGCAGCCTGAAGGGTTGAACTTGAAGGCTGAACTTTTGTCACCAGTTCTGTAGGATTTGATCAAATTGATACCTGGAAGGCAAACTGCCCACAGAAATTCAAGTCTGAGAGTGGTGATTCAGGAAGTGGCATGTTTCTGAGGTATTACTAGGTGAATACCCAGAGTCAGGCTCAGTACTTTCATTTGAAACCTGGAAGGCAGCTTCCCATCATCTGAAAACAGTCATCTCCTTTCAGCCTTCAGTATAGATGGCTCTAGGAAAGGCAAAGTCACCCTAATCTTTCAAAAAGGCAAGAAGGACCTGGGTAAGTATAGGCCAGTCAGCTTTACCTTCATCCCTGTAAAGGTGACGGAACTTATTCTTGGTACCATCTCAGAGGATGTTGATTAGAGGAGGATTATCATGAGTAGTCTGCATGGATTCACTAAAGGGATGTCATGCTTGACCAATCTGATAGCTTTTATGATGGCGTAACTATATGAATAGATGAGAGGGGGGCAGATGACATGGTCTACCTCAGCCTCAGCAAGGCTTTCAAAACTGTCTCCCATGGAATCCTTACAACCAAACTTGAGGATTGTGGATTGGATGATTGGGTAGTGAGATGGATTTGGAACTGGCTGAAGGACAGAGCTCAGAGAGTTGTGGTCATTGGGGCTAAGTCCAGCTAGAGGCCTGTGACTAGTGGTGTTTCCCAGGGGTCAGGACTGGGTCCAGCCCTATTAAATATATTAATTGAGAACCTAGACAAAGGGACAAAATGTACCCTCAGCAAATCTGCTGATGATACAGAACAAGGTGGATTGGTTGGCACACCAGAGGTTATGTTCCAGTGTGACCTGGACAGGCTGAAGAGCTGGGTGGGGAGAAACTTAATGAAATTCAACAGGGTTGAGTGTAGAGTACTCCATCTGGGGAAGAACAACCCCATGTACTAGTGCAAGTTAGGGGGCGACTTGCTGGAAAGTAGCTCTGGGGAGAAAGTCCTGGGAGTCATGGTGGTCAACAGGCTGACCATGAGCCAACAGTGTGCCCTAGCAGCCAAGAGGGCTGATGCCATCCTGGAGCGCACTAAGAAGAGTGTGACCGGCAGGTCAAGGGAGGTTCTCCTCCCCCTCTACTATGCCCTGCTGAGGCCTCACCTGGAGTACTGTGTGCAGTTCTGGGCTCCCCCAGTTCCAGAAGGGTGAGGAACTACGGGAGAGAGTCCAGCACAGGGTCACTAAGATGATTAAGGGACTGGAACATCTACCATATAAAGAAGGGCTAAGAGAGCTGGTCTGTTCAGGTTAGAGAAAAGGAGACTGACGGGGAATCTCATCAGTGCTGATAAATACCTAAAGGCCAGGTGTCAGAAGGATGGGGTTGGACTCTTCTAAGTGGTGTCCAGTGACAGAACAAAGGGCAATGGTCATAAACTGGAACACAGGAGGTTTAACCCAAATCTACGAAAATACTTTTCTTTGAGGGTAACAGAGCACTGGAACAAGCTGCCAAGGGAGGTTGTGGAGCCTCCATCCTGGAGACATTCAAAACCTGCCTGGATGTGTTTCTGTGTAATCTGTTCTAGGGGATCCTGCTTTAGTAGGGGTGTTGGACTAGGTGATCTCCAGAGGTCCCTTCCAACCACTAACATTTTATGATTGTGTGCTTTTGTGACTCCTGGTGCAGAGCTGCTGTGCCAGTGCAGTGTCACTGCTTGAGTTCCGGCCTCCTGCACCCTGGTCGTGCTGCCACAGCCCACACGAGCTACCAGGGCATTACTGAACAGAACAGAGATAAAACCTCTGCTAAGTCTGAGGAAACAGTCATGCTTTTATATCCCAGTCATGTTTGGTTCCTACTGCTGTCCAACAGGGAGCGAAGCAACTATTTTAGCTTGTTTTCTCACCCAAAGGCTTTAACAAACCCTCTCTAGGTGTTGTACCAAGTCTGGTGCCAGGAAATTTGATAATTTCTGCACCTCCAGGGATGATTCTATAAATTTATCCTTGTATTCTAGTTGCAAATTAAAACACCCACAGCAATGTAATTCAAATGGGCAAATGAAGGAGAAAGATGAAAAGGATAGAAGTTTCCTTCCATTGCATTTAATTGGGAGTTTCCCCACAACCTGTGTGGTAGTAATAGGCTTAGAGTCTTATTTGTACAGTAATGCTTGATTTACTTGTTTCTCCCCTTCTGCCTTTCTCTTCCCATGGTGGCACGTTATTGTTTCAAACCGCTGATCTTTGCTGTGGTCTCTCGTTTCCCACAACTTGCATTGCTGGGATGTTTACTTCCTGGATTTCATTCTAATTTAGCTACTACACTAATCCTTAAATAAATCTTTTTCAG
>NW_009954543.1:4775525-4788531 GCF_000747805.2 Chaetura pelagica
AGGCAGGATATTAGATTAAAGTTAATTGGGGGAGTCAACATACTAATCCAGTTTCTACAGGTTTACACCCCTGAAAAAAACATTAAGAACAGCCTTATAAATTCCTCTTTCTCATAGTCAGAGTCAGGAAAAATACATTTGGAGAGTGACCCACAAATAGGTTTTGGAAACCCAAATAATTTGTATCGTATGCGTTTGTACTTTATGTTTTTCCAATTGTCAAACAATGTAAGACAACACATGCAACTAAGCTGAATTCTCTTGCTGTCCCATTCCAAAATTGACAGCTCAGGAAAGCCTTCTGAACATAGCTGGAGAAACTATGGCTTTCCACAAAAACAAATTACATCATCTTATCAAAGTGTAACAACCAGTATAGTATTTCCAAAAAGTCCAAATAAAATAAAAAAAAAAAAAAGAAAAACTATTTTAAAAAAACCCTACAAACAAACAAACAAGAAAACAACAAACAACGCCAAAACCCAAACATTTGAATAATATGTTTTGGATGCTATGGTGTTTTAAAGAGACACAACTGAATTTTTAGAACAGCTAATCTATTCCAGCTTACAAATTACTTTGACCAAACATGTTGGTGTGAAGTTTCACCTATAATTATGCTCAAGTATAATCTAAAGCATAAAAACATTTAAAAGCCAATACAGTGTTATCTAAATTATAAAAACATAATCAGATCTAATACAGACAACCTCCCCCCCCCAAAACCCACCACCAAAACATTTTTAAAATTCTGTTCTACAGCCTTTTTTTGTCTGAAGACAAGTTTATCCATCTTCTAGGTGTGCTGCAAGGTCTAGTTATTTTCTTGCATGATGAGGGAACGAAAGGCTATAACAGAAACATTTTTGATGGCTGTTTTTTGGTGGGTTTTTTTTTTTGTATGTGTGTGTGTGTTTTAATTTAACATTGGCAACAAGATATCAACTTCAAGTAATTATCTCATTATGGTTTGCATTGTGCAGGTGTATAAGAAAGTGGTTTATGAGTGTTACTGCAGCTGTGTATTCCATTTCTGTCTTTTGGAGTTACAAAAATGCCTACCATTGGAGTGCATGCTGAGCTACATATAAAATAAACACCATTAATGTTACTCTATTAATCAATATCTATGAGAAGTGTCCTTTTAGAAAATCTGAATCCACTTTTGACTATGACAACCTGAAGTTCCCAGAGCTGAAAGCCACCCGGAGTCACATCCCTCTCCTTTCAAGCTGCAAATGTCTGCCTTTCCTCCCTGTCCCCTTGTAACAAGTTGGATGCTGGCCTACACTAACTAATAACATGACACAGGGTGAAAATCAGGAATGGCAGCAAATAATTCAGAACTCCTCCTAACAATTGGTTATCCATAGGCCATGCCCGTGTTTATGTAATAGATTCCCTCCCCAGTCAACGCTGAATTCTGTTAAACCCTGAACGTTCAGGGGCAGAAGTTGTAGCATTTCCCTGCCAGGTAGGTGTTTACGAGCCTGGTAGCACCAGAAGCATTTCTGGAGCCCACAAACATAATTTAGCTGCAGTAATGTGAAATTACTGAGCCTGTCTCGTGCCGACATATGTTTGACGCAATTGTAAAAAGGAAAAAAAGTTTAACAGCTTAGCCACAAAGGAATGTTTATATCTGATTACACTAACTGCTAATTTAATGGTAGTTAATCAGTGGCATGTAATACAAGCTGAGCAGCCCAATGGATTTATTGATGAATGGCAGTTAAAGTTGTTGTTAGGAAACCAGTGCAGTTGTTACATTAAAGAAGCAGGCACAGAGCCCTATCAAACGGTAGCACATTTGCTGAGGGCAGGTTTCTGCTTCAGCTGACAGGGGTTCATGTCCCAAGTTGCTCTGAACTTACACTGAGCCAGTGTGTGAACTGCAGGCCCTGTCCTGTGCTGTGCAGAGGAGATTCCCTGAAGTTGATACCAGCAAGTACCACATTGCTGGGACAGGCTCTGAATTTCAGAGAAAAGGAGGAAAAACTCACCTGGAGTCTGTGTGCTGCTCCTATCTGCCTTCAGCCACTGGAATAAAAAAACCACCATGAACAATTTACCAGAGCTGCAACTGAAATGCTGGAGTGGGATTTTTAGACTTCTTTTTGTGTGTCCTGTGCTGCTCCACACCAGCTAGAGGTATACATAGGCTGCAAGGAGTACATTTTTTTCCCCCCCTCAAAGTCAGCAGGGGCTGAGGGATGGATGCAACCACACAACATCATTACTTCCCAGTGCATGGGCCTGCCTACACCTGGGCTGAAGGGGGCTGGTTTAGGGAAGAGGGAAAGAAAGACACAGACACTTTATCCTCTCTGGCATGTATTGATTTGCCTGGATGTACACTCTTCCACTCTCCAAACCTGACCCATACAGCTGCCACTTACCAGCTTGTTTTCCTCAACACAGAATACAAGCAAAGGAAGAAAAGCAGCTCTGGAAGCACATTCCTCTGGAGTGCTTCCATACCCGGGATGAAAAAAGCAGAGAAAAGCTTTTTAAAGGAGATAAGAATGAACCTTTTTACTCACGGAGACTTGTCCAAGTGGACACTGCTCCGCCCCAGAGCACTGCAGCATCCAGCCTCAGCCTCCTGACTCTTTGGCCAGCTGAAATCATAGGGAGTTTTTTCTCCTGACTTGTCTGGGGTGAGACCAGCTGCCAAGTGAGAGGCATCTGTAAAGGAGTAAAAAGTTGAAAATAATGTCAGTTATGTATTAATGGGAGACAGTTTACTGAATGTTGCCAACATTTGAGAGCTTCTGTTTCTTTGCGAGCTTCAGTTCCTTCTTGTGCAACTGTCAGGAATGTGTCCAGCATTGCCTATTTAATGAACAATCTTCTTTCACCATTTAGCTGGAAGATTTTGAAGACATAAGATAGCGAGTTTTCAGGCTGCTAGCAATGCCTACAAGAAGAGCATGTAAAGAAAAACACTACTGCACTTGGAGAGACCTGCCTAATGAAGTGCCTTGTGACCCAGAGCTGGAGTGACGGGGTGTTGGAGAAAGGCTCACCTGAAACATAAAGCCTGGTCAAAACCTTCATACTGTCTCAAGTTCACCCAATGACAGTATCACAGGGAAAACAGAAAAACTAGCACAGCAGTAATTTCTTGTTCAGGATTAAGTGTAAGCCAACCCTTAGAGGAGGCAGTTCATTAAATCACCTCTCAGCTTGAGGGCAAGTTTGAGGATCCCCAAAAGGCAATGTATTTATTAATAAAATCTACCATTAACATTGTAACTCATGTTTGATCCTGCATGGTCTGGTCTAGTGGGAGGACTCCTTGGCAGAAGTTTTGGAACAAGGCAAATCGTTAAGGTCCCTTGCAACCAAACCATTCTGTGATTTGGTGAGACAGGTAAAGAAATGTACGTTTGAAAGTAAAACACCACCACCACCACACAAAAAGAGGCAAAAAAACCCCAACCCAAATCAACCCACATCAACAATAACAACATGGCAGGAGGCACAGGGGAATTAGATCTATCAGGCATGGGACCCTGGCTGGGGAGTTTCCAGATGACCCTCCTGTGGTGGCAGGATTGGGCAAATGAAGTAGTTGATGAGGCTTAGTAGTAAGACAGACTTTCAAATTCATCATTCTTCTCACAGAACTTATTTGCTACCACCTTACTTGGAAGCCCCAGTGAGGCTGATGCACACAGGCAAATGGGCAATTGCAAAGGATTGGGAGAGGTGGGAGGGGATTCCTCTGCCCTTTCCCTTGTTAGATATCTAATGCAAGCTAAACATCTAGGCTTCCTGTGTAATTAATTGTTCATAGATGAGGTGTGATAAGACACTGCTCTGATGCCTTTTGCCTATCTCTGTGTCTAGTTGGAAGAATCAGCCTCAGGAGATGCCTCTTTCCTTCACCAGCTGCTAAGGGTGTGTAGCTGACTAGCTATAGGCAAAATAACCCCCTTCTGGACGGGCATTGCTCAACCTTTTGCCCTTTCTTATTCCAGTCCTCCCCAGGGTCACAGTTTGGAAAGCACACAGGCAGCTGCCAGCCCAGAATCAAAAGTCAAGATGCTTTTGGAGTTCGAAGTCAAATGCAAACAAAACGGCTGATATCTGCAAAAATACATAGATCTGAAGGTTTAGGCATCAAGATTGCATTTTTCAGAAACAGTGGGATATTTCTGATCTCCTGGGATTCACACTTACTCAAGACTGGGCTAAGTTCCCCACCAGCGTCAGGACAGTCAGCACCTTTCCTGATAGATTTAGTGGGAACAGCACATTAAGCAGATTAAAGAAAGGCTTTCTTTGTTGTCCTTCCTCTAAATGGCAGCACCCTTCCTGGGAAAGTGCAGGAGCAGAGGAGGAACACCACAGTGGTCAGTGGGGAACTGAGGCTTAGGAAGTCCTTCATTTTAAGATTAATCCCACAGGGATGGGCCCTGGTGGCTCAAATCAGCAGAGGGGCTGCTGAGAGCAGCAGGACAGAAACCCAGCTTCTCCCACAACCTTACAAGGACTCAGTGCTCTGTGGCTGAGCAGCTTTCTGGTAGCATTGCAAATGTTTATCAGTGTTGCAAAGAATACCAAAAAATTACTCATTCAGAATGCAAGACCTTAGCTCTATACATAGGTCTTCAGAGCAACCTATGAAGTTATTGAGAAGACAAATATTTTAATTCAACTGAACAGAGAAGTCTTGGCGTTTATGGAGCTAGAACAAGCTACACCCTGAGGTCTGTGCACTGCAAACCTGCATTTGCAGCTGAAATAGAGATGAAGAATTGCAAGGGTCTTCTGCATCCCCTGTAGATGGAGACAAACCAGTTCTGACCATTTGCTTTCTTCTTGCCTCTTCCCCATCATTTGCCATTCATGTTGTGCTAGGCTAATTCCCTATGCTGTATATTTTTTAACAAACTATTAAAAAATTATTGTGCTGGTCACTTCTCAGGCAAAAGGGAATAGTCCATACATAGGAGGGTTTGTTTCTTGTTTATTCCCAGAGCCAAATTTTTATTTCTTTCCAGCTCTGCAGATATAAAAGAGCAGCAGTCGTAGACACAGACTGTGCTGTGGAATTTGTTGCTGGTCTGGTATAAACAACCCGTCCTGTGTATTGACCTAATGTAAACAGCCAGTAGCCTATATAAACAACCAGCATTTGAGCTCAGGCTAAATGAAGCCCCAAAGTATGTTTGAGCAGCAAGAAATCAAACATCAATACTTGTATTTCCAACTCATTTCTCTGCTTGCCAGAAATAATTTTTTTTTTTAAATTTATTTTTGAAAAATTCTTGGAAGTTTGGCATAGCACAGTCTCCAATTTCCCCAAAGAGCAGGGTGCCAGGGGACATTGCTGGGGTCTCACACCCCTCCCTGCACCCTTGACCAAGCATGTCCCAAAAACAGACTGTCAGGGGAGGGAGAAGCACAATGACAGGGACTGAAAGAGCCTTGAGGGGTGCGGATTCAGCTTCAGTATCCCTAAGGTGATTCTGTAAGTTTCAAAACTTCACTTTGGAATAAGCAAAGTTAAACCGATTTGTTAAACCACATTTGCATGTATGATTATCCATGTAGTCATCTTTAAGAACTGGACTGTCCTGAAAAGTTGTCTAACTTCTTAGAAAACTTCTCTTCATTTGAGGTAGAAGTCTATCTGAAAACAGCAGTTGTTCAAAATAGCTGCCTCTCAAAGGAAAAATAAATAAACATGCACAGTCTCTGGGAAAATCCCAGCCATTCTGGAAGAAATGTATGAAAAATCTTTTAAAATCCAGTTCACAGGTGAAGATTAATCTTTACTGTAGATTTGACTACATGGCTATTTCACTGCTTTACTCAGAGACAGATATTGAACTGAGCTAGAATGAAACAGAAGTGGTGAAAGGGAAGGAAGGGGACCCAAAGGGCAAACTGCTAGAAAAGTGGGCTAAAAGGGGGACCCTAGTACAGCTATACTTAGTAACAGCAAGGGGAAAAAAAAATAAAATAAAAAAAAATAGATGCAGCTATTTTGGGTGGCTGAGAGAAACTATGGAAAGAAAACAAGCCTTTTATCTTGAAATAATCCATCTGACTTCAGCCCACCTTGGCAGATAGCTGTTTGCTTTCTGAGGAGAAAGGAACCAGATGGTTCTCATATTTCTAATGGCTGCATATCTACATGACAAACACCATCTCAGAGGTTAACAGTAACTGCTGGAAGCTTCATTGGTGGGGGGGATGGGGTGGGGTAATGATTAAGAGAACATGATTTTTTTCATTATTTTTTATTATATTTTCTTCTCTTTTTTTTCCACCCCTCCTCCCCTAGACCAGTCTGGAATGGGAAATACCCTCCCAGCTAGGGCTGCACATCAGACACCCAGGCTGAATCTGCACCTTCAGGGACTGGCTGGAGGACTCTGGTTTGGTGTCAGTTCAGCACTTTCCATTGACAGTGAAGTGGACAGGGATGGTCTTGAGGCAAGCTGTCTACTGTAGCCATGCTTCTTGCAAGACTTTTGCAGCCATATAAAGAGCAGAAACTGGGCAGCATTCAGCCTGACGTGAACCCTGCTGGGCCATAATGCATTACGTTTCTGTACTGCTGAACTATGTAATGAATCCCAGGGTTGGTGCTAATGCAAAACTAGTGGTGATGTGCTAAATGGTTTAACTGCTCATAAACTGGTGGCTAGCCACCTGTCCAGTTATTATCGAGAGGAAGAAGTTTAGCAGTAGTAATAAAACCATG
This sequence comes from Chaetura pelagica, assembly GCF_000747805.2. Classification (NCBI taxonomy): domain Eukaryota; kingdom Metazoa; phylum Chordata; class Aves; order Apodiformes; family Apodidae; genus Chaetura; species Chaetura pelagica. The sequence goes on from NW_009954543.1 coordinate 4,782,250, forward strand.
CTACATTAAGTTCCAGTAACTAGCTCTAAAAGAAAAGGATAAAAGTTAATTAAAATTGTTACATTATAAATAATTAGACCAAGAGGAAAGCAGGCAGAAGCCTTTCCCTTACTGTCCTGAAGCAAACAGCCTCTCATTCAGAAGTTTTCACAAAGAAAATTGAAGTTCACACTAATTTAAAGCTACTTTGAGCTCTCTTTAACTGTTCATAGGAGTTAGTTGGAATCAATGTTCAGAATCCACTTACCCTGAAGTGCATCAGGATGGCTGCACCCTTCAACCTTGTGTGGGATGGTAACTGTATATTTATTACAAAATCAAGATTTTGCCCCACATTGTTGGCCTATGTGAAAGATATGTTCTGGGTGGCTTTTGAGAATGAAAATAAGAGTCCATCCTACTTTAGTTACATTTTCACAAAATGAAAAATAAAGTGTACTGTTAAAATAAGCCTACTTGACTATTAAACAACAAGAGAAAAGGAAAACCAAACAAACAGAGATGTCTTAATAAATATGAAACAAGCAGGATGGTTAACGCCAGAACAAGAATTAGAAATAATAAGCTAGGTTTGAATTTTTAGGACTGCAAAACTAAAATAAAAACATTACTACTTTATTGTGGACTAGCCAGCACTTCTTGTAGCAGCATCCAGTAAATACATACAGGTACTCAGAAGAAAAAAGTTGTGCGTACTCATGAGATACTTTGGTCTCCTGAATCCCACCATATGTACCAGGATACCCTCATATTGTAAGAAAAGTCATATACTGAACTTCAAGGCCACCAGTTATTGAGAGAACTTCACTTCATTGAATTATCTGTTACCCTCATTTCTTAAATGGTCAGGTCATAGTCACCAATAAAGTAAAAGCTACCCACAAATGTTCAGAAGCATCTTGCAATTTATGTAAAACCATATTTTCTAAAAGTGCTAGTTATAATTGGGAGCCTCTACTATTATTTAATTTAAGAAGCAAAAAACTTCATGGGTATACACTCTTACTATCAACTTCTCAGTTCCTCAAGGTCAGAAAAGTCAGAAATCAGGCATTACTGCAAATACTTACACTAACCAACCAAGACATAATCACTCCTCTTCAACCACCAGTAAATCCCAGCTCTTTGAGGATACTGCAGTGACTGTTTAAATTCAGATCTGTTCATTACAGCTGTTCCCTATTTCCCCTACAGCACCAAAAATAGGGAGCTCCTGGCAGACAATAATGAGGAGGAGCACCTGAGAAGGCATGTGCTCCTAATGGGTCACACTAGCAAAAAAATTTAGAAAACATCAACAACATAACTCTGAACATCTGCACGTTTTCTCAAATATTATCTGATGTATATATATATATTTAAGGGTTATTCTTTCTCCTTCCACAATTTGTTCACATTAAAATAATGGCCTTCCACAGGTTTTTTGTCAAAGACTGGAAAGCCAGAGTAAGACCACCCAGACTTGCAAGGGGAGCAAGCAAATGGTTTATCACTCCTCTCTTTTCACAGGGCACCATGGCCACTGTCACCTCTGTGCTGTGGTTGTCCTTCCTCACAGGTGACATGCTGGTCTCTGCAGCTGCTATAGAGATGGGCACTCCAGTGCCAGCCCAGTCAGGATCCTGGGCACTAACATCCCTCACCAAACTGGCACTGCAAATAATTACTTGCAAGCATGACAAAGCTGCTTTTATCATATTCTTGACTTCACAGCAAGGGGTTTTTAACCTAGAATTTCCAGAGGGAGTCTTCAGCAGCATCTTAAATTCAAAATAAGTGGATATGGAAGCTATTTTAAAAGAGAATGTTGGCAGTGTCATTATATTTTGTTTAAAAGATGAGGCTAACATGAAGGTACTTTTCTATTACAAGAATACAGATTTTGGCCAAGTGCAACAGTCTTTAAGATGTTCCATGGATTCATTCAACCCTTTAATCAGGTGAGTAGGGCCACAGTTAAATATACCTTGTATCAATATTAACTGTGAAACTGAAAATTTCTAATTAAACGGTCTGGAACAACCTACCTGTGCTACTCCTCTGTAACAGAAAGCCAGCATGACACCACTTCAGAATTTTAAGGTATGGGTAGCATTTGGGGACTATTTCAGGCTGCAGTGAAGCTTTCTAACACATGCAGATGCCTTCCCACACAGGAACAAAGCGTCGGGGTGGCTGGGAAAGGACAGCTTTGTCCTGCTTGGCAAGGGCACATCTGAGGGTGCCCGCTTTGCTTGGGGAGAGCAGGCAAAAATCGAGCTCAGCCTTGCTGCTGGTTTGCCTGCACTGCCTCACTGCAGGCTTTTCTCTGGCTCTTTGGGGAGCTCTGGCTGTCATTCATCCAGGCAGCCCAGCCCTGGAAAGGCATCTCTACGCCGTGGTGACCCAAGCGTGTGCACCATGCTCCCATGGGGCAGGAGTTTGATCTCAGACCCCTCAGCAGCACAGGCCAGCTGAGACCACGACCAGGGCAATGTGTTAGACAAAACAAGACATTACTATGTGTAAAGATAATCCTGCCATTGGCTGCTCCTAGGCTGGTGTGGTTTTGTGCATGGGTTACTAAATCCCAGCACTCAGCTCAGGAGGGTCAGCATTTTGGCACTACCAGAGACACTCAGGCTTACAGAAGCGTGTCCAAGCTGCACTGTGAGTTTGGGCAGTGGTAGGTCTCAAGCATCCTTGGGATCTAACAATGTATGCCCCACTGTACTAATTTGCTTTTACTAAATTCACAAATTAAAAAACATTGTAATGATTAAGGAATGCCTTCCATTAGAAACATAGATTTTCACTTCCATTATAGGAATCAGCTCTGTGTTCCTTTGTGATTGTGATTCCAACAGCTTTAGCATGATGGATGTGCAGCAAAATGTGACTTAAAAGGAGAGGCTGATTAGTGTGAAATCAGGAATAACTGAAATTAAAGCTTGACAAGAAAAGCAAAACTTTTGTAATTAAACTTGTTTCAGTAAGATGGATGTTTTAGATTTGCATAGACAGCTCTGTGAGCATACATCTGGGTAATACCAAACTACTGTCCAGAAAACATGTCAGATGCTTTAGATTAGGGATTATATTTTCTGTCTTTCCTTCGTTCCCTTGTTATACATAGCATTTCAAGGCAGTTGATTTGCCAGTTGCCATAAACCCTGTTTAAATATTCTCCATGTCTAACAATATAACCAAAGGAAAGCTGAATACTGAAAACCACCCTGGCCTCCTGTGACCCTTTTCCTCTGGAGAGCTTGTAAATGCTGCTCTCACAGCAGCAGCACCTGGCTCTGTAGTGGACTTTGCAGAGCAGTTGTGCTTCTAACAGTTCAGATGGTTCAGATCTGATCACGTATGTATTTTTTCAGATGTTTCAATGACAGATCCAAATCTTGAAACTCTGTACTGAACATGATGCTTATCATATGGCAAAGGAGTAGAGACTCTTGTTTATTATTAATAGCAGCCCATATAAACACAAGCCAAGTCCAGCCAGGGATGCCGCTCTCCACCCAGCATTGCTGTGGATTACATTTGCCTGCTGCTTTTTACACTGTTATTGTTCATAGTCCTTCATTTCACTCAGTTGCGAATGATGGACAGAAACAGACAATGCACGTGGGTTTGAAGTACAAGGGAAGAATAGAAATTACAAATCTATGGTTACATCCTCAGAGGTCTTAGCTCTTACACCAAAAAAGAAGGGCTTTGAGCAGTGTGTCCATTCTGGCAAGGTGGCTGAGGGAGGCAGAGATTAAAGCACCCAGTTTACACTCTCAGAGACTTGGCAGATTTTCACCTGGCAGACACTTGGGGCATTAATACAAGTCTGGCCAATGTTACCTGCCTAGCTGGGTCTTCTGCCTTCAGTGCAAAGAAGTAAAGATGCGCTTTGATCCAAAGATATACATGCTTATGTGTTCTTATATACACATTCATATCCTGGTATATAAAATACTGGTTTTCAAGCCTAAGCTTGACCGTTTTTACTAGGCACTCTACTTCATCCTCTGAGCAGCCTGTAGTCTCCTCTGAAACATTTTTCTTCAAAGGACATGATCTGAATTTGTATGTATTTACATACTCTCAATGTGTATATTTATATTTATGTCTCTCTCTCCCCTCTCCCTCCCCCCAGCCATATATATATATATATTTTTTTTTTTTTAATTATCATTATTTTAAAAAAAATGTTCTTAAGTACTTATTATCAGCTTTTTAGCTGATATGCACCACCAGCACAGGCAGTGGAATAAATTCATAATATTCCATAAGGATCAGACCATTATATATGTAGCTACAAATTTATCTTACTGAATTTTATAGGCCACCTAATGATGATGATCTATCTGAATAGGTATAACACTTTGCCACAATAAGGCTAAGCTACCACACCAAGGAATGCAGTATAAATCTTGATGGATAGCAAAAATATCATGAGTTTAGTGATGCTTCACAGTTCGTGGAATACAGGAAAAATATACATTAGTAACTTATTTTTAAAGTTTTACCAAGTTTCCAGTTTCAAAAACTGGTAATCTTGCTCAATTACTTGTCTCCTCTCAGCCTTCCAATTTATAAATGTTATTGTTGTATGTGCCATCAGTCCCTTTGAGACTAATCTATAAAAGATCATTGCATTCATGCAATGTTAATACAGTATGTTTAAAAACATATAATATTATCCAGCCCATAGAAATAAGGTTGTTCTGATGGGTAACCATTTCAAGCAAAGCAGGTGAACTAGATTTTGCTGAGCTGGCATCCAAATAATGGGACATTTTGGGAGGCAGGCTCAATGAAGATTTTGTACATTAAAATTCCTTTTATTTATAGCCTGTAATCTGACTACACCATTGGATACCAGTTATTCCAGAAACTAATGAGCTGTGTAATTTCCCATAAAACAAATATCTCATGAAAAATATGTTAGTAAAAGGAAATATTATAGTTGGGGGAAAAGTGTTGGGTTTTTGTTGTTTTGTTGGGGTTTTTTCCTTTTTTTCATAAAATAAGCAAAAGGAAATTATTTCAAAGCACTTTTTCAAAATTATGTGTAGCGAATAATTAACTGTGCAAAACCACTCAGCATGAGCAGGATTCTCTAAGGAATGGTGGAGTGAGGAGGCAAAAAACCTCAAAGTTAAACAGAGAGTGAATTACATCCAGCAAAAGCTGTGGCCCAGGCACCAAGGACAGGATGCTGTGTAAAAATGCTTTCCGTCTTCTCCCATGACCTTTTAGGCAGCAGGTCTCTAACAGCTGCAGCTCCTTCCTCTCTGAAAAGGAGCTACCATCTTCCATACGTGACAGAACCAGACTGGAGTCCATCTGGTTGCTGCAAGACGTGCTTTTGCTGTGCCCAAGGTGAAATAAAGTGCATCTGGGAGTACATTTCCCAGACTTCCTCCTACCATGAGTGGCTCTGCACCTGCTGCTTGGCTCTGTGGAGTACGTACCATGAGCAGTGCTGGTTTCCCAGCCCAGCAGCACTAGGAACAGACCACTCAGCATTTGTTCAGGATACCTTGCTATGTATCTGGACACTTTTAAGGTAGTAAATTATACCCATCCTTGCAGCAGAGAAAAATCACCAGCTTTCTTCTCCAGATAACTTATAGGAAAGTGCTTGAGCTGAAGATGCTCAGATGAAAAGAATGCCCAGAGTAAAGATAATTTTTCTCACTCAAATGGCACAGACCGAAATCTTCTCTCAAACACCTCATTATTCCTATTAAAGTAACATTTTTATTTGAAACATCTGCAGGTTCTTGAGACCTGACTGAACCTGACATTCTCAACCTTTGGCAACTGTATTACGCCTGGCATGCATTTGTGTGTATGTGGGCTTTGGGGGAAAGATAAGGAAGGGCTGGAATTGTTCTGGTAAAGTAGGACTCTTCCCTAGACTCCTGGGTGCCAGGTACCAGCAACATCCCTGTCCTTCTTTCTGTAGGCAGCCCTAAGGTCACACAGAGCTGGACTTGGTCAACAGCAAGTTTGAAGAACCCATGTTATACCTCCAAAAGGATTTCCATAGAGATCACTTCTGCCATTTCATCCAAAAGGGAATGCTGCCTTTCTTCACCTCTGCTAGATGACAGATCTAGGCTGAAACCCATTTGGCTGCTGCAAAACCAGATTCCTGCATTTCTTTCCCGAACAAAACAAGTATATTAGCTACCAGCATCATCCTTCTTTTCCAAGATAACAAAGATCTTTTGCACAAGCAGAAAACAACAAACAAAACAAAACACCCAAACAAAAACCCAAACATGAATTAACGGG
>NW_009954543.1:4788833-4822056 GCF_000747805.2 Chaetura pelagica
ACAGAAAAAGGTGAAGGGGCGGGGGGGGGGGGGGGGGGGAGGAAGGAAAACTTTATTTCAGACACAACTATAATTTAAAGCCCTACAAAATGAAGGCATTTCTGAATAACTAACTAGACTTGTCTCTGGATAGCATAAAGGCATGCCTACTACTAGGTCTTTGTATAGCAGTCCTTGAGGAGGAAAAGATATATTCTCAGCAAAATAAAATGTTGTCAGCTCTTTAAGCTTTACTGGGAACTGAAAATGTCAAGCTTATACCTGTTAGACATCATTTAAATTGAAATATGGACCTTCTTCAGTCTTCAAAGCAATGCACTTCAGGTGATAATGATGGATTAACGTTGAGAGAAAATGACCCAGCAGCCTGTTAGTTACTTTTTTCAATTGAGTGGGAGCACACCAAATTTTTCATCGATCTGCCAATTGGAGACAGCTGAGAAATGACGACCGTGCTTACTGCAGGGTTCGTACATAAATATTCACTGATGAGCACATTAAAATATGGGAAAGCAGAGGAACAGTTTGTTCAGATTCTGCTGCGTTTAGACTGTTTAGCTGTTCAAACAGCTATATATTTCTAAACAGTGAGGGTTTACAAGTTCAAAGAGCTGCCCCCTTCACAGTCAAGTTTCTTATAAGTTTCTTACAACATCACACAAATGCATTTTACAAGGCAACTCCGTTACTCACAAGATTAATTCAGTGCCCTTTAAACTGTGGGAGTCGTATTCAAATGTGGTTTAGATTAAAGTGATTTAGCATCATTCCAACATCCAACAACACGAATGTATGTTTTCAATGGATGAATCTGAAATCAGCTGTTCTGCATTGTTAAGCCTCTTACAACAAGCTGTTTGGATTGCTGGCTGCTCAGCACCCCAAAGGGACAGATTAATCTCTGAACTCTGTGGCTGACTCCTATTTAGAGTTCTCAAGCGTCTGCTGTTCATCTGGGCAGCCCTCAGACAAATAAGACAATTTACAGGAATCAATAACAAGCAATTCCTGACAGCAGTGAATCAGAGATAACTCTTGCCCTGGGCAAGCACAGAGACCATAGATGTGCCCTTTGCTTTATAAAACCCACCCTTAAGGTTGTCAGGGTAATCAACCCTGGGCAGGGAAGAGGCATCTGGAGTACTGAGGACACAGAGTCTCACCAAAGTAATGAGGATTTTGCATGAAATGTGGCATGTGCTGTGCAGCCCAAAGTGGTGCTGTGAAGAGCCTGTTCACTTAGGAGCACAGCAAAAAGTCTATGCAGGCTCACTCTGATACACCCCAGCAGCAGGAGCAGAGACACAATAGCAAACCCTTCATAATGTTAGTTATAAGTAATAAAGAAGGAACAAAAGGGGGTTTCTTTCTGATGGGAAAGGTTAGCTTTTCCACTTCAGAGACCAGAGAGAGATGACTTTTGTTACCTGGAGCACTGAAATGTGCAGGAAATGGGGCTCTGTAGATCACTCAAGCATTAAGCCTGTGAACCTGAGATCTTTTCCAGAGAGAGAAGTAAAAAGCACAAGAATATAAATGTAATTCAATAATGGTTCAGAAGAGAAAAGCTTTGCCTCTGCTCATCAGTGAAACCTTACCATAATAGCAGGTGCACGCCAAGCAAATCTACCACATACAAAAATGCGAAGCATAGACACCTTACTGACATATTTGGGTCAAAATATGAGTGGGAGACATTTTTATCATTAGCAAACAAATTCACCAATCTGTTAATAATTAAATAGTTTTAATTCAAGCAGGAGGTTGTTTCAGGGAGTCCTGTTACCTGCTCTCATTGGCTACAGAGATTAATTCTTATTTATTAGTGCAAATGTGAGCCACACAGTTGCTGCCTGCATTTCCTGAAGGTTGGCTTGCACAGCGGTTTGAGAATGGAGGATTTTGCCAGCAGGATCCTTCAACACTGCGCACATTACCTCTCAAGGGATCTTCCCAGCATTTCTGGTCCTCTGGTTGCCTCACCCAGCTTTTTGAGAGCTCTTAAAAATGGAGAAAACCAACAAAACATGAGATAAATAAGGAGATCCATGGTAGCTACAATAGTTCAAAGAACCACCAAGGTTACAGGGCAAATAAGCCCTTGTTTTGAGTACCTATTAGCAGAGATAACATTAAAGGTGACTGGTAAGAAACAGCTATCCTAGATGTAAGAGTAAGGGGTTTCAAGTGGGTGACTCAGTGATTGCACTGCTCTTCTTCTGAACCTGGTCCTTCACCCACTTGCTGGTGCTCCACACCCATTTGCTAACTGCAGACATGGGAGACAAGCCCAAAGATGAGGCAGCCCAGCAAAGCTGCTGGTGTTCTGATGAAACCCAGAGGCCAGCAAGGCACCTGATCCACCAAAGCAGGGAACAACCTGCATAATCAGACAGAAGGATTCTTCCTGTAGTCCTAGTCTGGCTTTTTAATGTTCTAGCTAATAATTAATGGAAACAAGTTTCTGGTGACTAATGCATAATGAACAAACAATAAAGGCAGGCTGTAATGAGGCAATGAATGCAACTTCTTATCAGACAGAGGGAGAAAGCTGGTGCTCGGTCTTTGCCACTTTTCAAAAATGTGTTTTTCTTCATGTGAAATGAATTATTTCAAATCAAGATAAGGGGAAAATACTCAAGCACAGACAGGGCCCTCAGGATGTCTTTTTGATTTCTCTCAAGTGTCCTTTGAAGCAGAGTTTCAAATTCTAGTAACTCACTGCTCGTAGGAGAAACAGGATGAGAAGGAGAAAGGATATTTTGCAATTTATGGATTTTCTTTGGAATGGTGCAAATCTTATCCCACAGCCTCACATATCTGCATAGGTCATCCTAATCATCAGTCCTTTAAGTTGTCTTGTACCCATGCTGAGATTTCCAAGACTTCCGGTTATGGCAAGGAGACTCAAGGTGACAAAACATGATACTGGCATTGCTTAACATGTAGATAACCCCATTGCTATTCTGGTATCAGGAGGCTGGCCAGGAGCTCTCTGGGGAAGAAATATTCTTTCTTTGTGGCTGAAACTCAGCACTTGCTGTCTGCGTAGCAGGTCCCCAAAACCCCAGCCAGTCCATGTTGACACCACACCAGCAGAGCCCCAGCGTGTTGGCCTACAAGGGAGACACACAGGTCAAACAGGAGCATGAATGATGGGCCTAGTCAGAGGGGTGTGATGGTGATGAATAGGTCAGTGCCTGAGTTGTGAGAAGGGCTTTTTCTAGGAGCTGCAGGGGTTTAGAAAATGCTCCTGGTGCTCTACTCACACTGGCGGCTTCCTTGGCAAGGAAATGTGTGAGGCTCCACCTCAAGCCCAGGTGAGGAGTGAGGTCACTGCAAAGCTTTTGGCCCCTTTCCTCTGTGCTGTTTCTGGCTTGGACGACTTGTCCCTTGCTTTGTGGTGCTTATCCTAGTGGGAGATCACTGATTCTGAGCTGTGCTACCCAGAATGGCTCCTTTAGGTCACCAGATGCTGTACTTCAGGTGTCAGTGCTGGTGTTGGCAGAGGTCAGATTGAATGCAGTTGTGAAAACTGTTGGCAGAACCAAAGGCTGGGCTGGTTTTTCTTCAGCAGGAGTTTGTATGGCTGAGGTCACCAAAGCCTGCTACTTCATAGTTTCAGAGAAGGGGTGGAGATGAGGAAAGTTAGAGTACAAGGCCACCAAGTGGAATATGGGCTTTTATCAGGTGGAAGGGGAGGTCACTGTATCCCTTAGGGGATCAGTCAGCCACAAGGTATCTGGGAGGCTCTGTTTCAGTTTTCCCTTTGACAGGACGAGCTTGGAGGAATTGTACTATGGGGATGTCAAGCCTGCCTAGCAATAAAATCTGGTCCAGACACTTGTCACTATGTGATAGCAAGAGACAGTATCTGCAGATCCATACATCTGAAGATGTACAAGCGGTGCTTATACTAAAAACAATAAACAGATCAATTAGCTGAAGACCCTGCTGCCCTCTCATTGTTGTGCCTACTCATCTGCAAGGGCTTCAGAGCCTGGGAGCAGACGTGCAGCTCTTGATGAGGCTGGTAGCTGCCCATGCTACCTGGTGGTCAGATGCGTGCTGCCCATGCTCAGCAGCCCAGAGGTCTCCATTCAGATGCTCAAGCAGGAGCCAGTCAATTTCATGAGTTTGTGCTGTGCACTCTGTGTTGGTGTGCCATTGCTCTCATGCTGGTTTTTGTTTATCTACCTGGGGAAGAGAGAACCAATCTCCCAATGCAAGCAATAGCAATTGGCAAATTTTCCCTAATGAAGTTTCCATCCATAACTCCACACTCTGCAGTGTGTAATGGCAACACTTCAATCACTCTGTGGGTCACAAAGGAGACCACAATAATAAGTTGGTCCATTGACAATAATTTGCCATGCATTAGTCATAAGTTACTTAGAGCCCCACCTGCCTTCCTCATGGCAACGTGCTGGTGGAAGGATGGGGAGAGAGAGAAGCAGCAGCCCCAGGGCTACACTAACAGTGAGTGCGAATGAAAGGCAACAGCCTTGCTCAGCGCTAAAGACAACACAGATAAGGTGGAACAGGGCTGAGGGGCTAGGTGAGCACCCCAGAGGGGAGCAAGAACCACAAATGCAGCCCATCGTTGTGCTTCCACCGTGTCCATGCCTTCAATTTGTTAGGCTAAATTGCCCCTGAGATGTCAGCACACTTCTTCAGGACTTGACTGTGACCCTCTCAAGGGCAGGGCAAAGAAGAAATGCCAAGCTGCAGCTGGGGCTGAACAATTATTTTCTCTAAGAATAGTAATGGGAACCAAGAACACAGTAATTTTCTCCAATCAAAAACCTTCCTCAGATTTGATACAGTCACTTTGATACAGTAACACAGTTAAGTGACTGTGAAAGTTCTCATACTTCCACTCCCACCACAGACACCAGGCGAGACCTTCTGGAGTTGATCAAATGCTGGACTTTCACAGCAGATATGGCTAGAATAGTGTAGGGCAGTCACGTTGATATGCTGGAAAAAGTTACAGCCTTAAACAGTGATGAAGTATGCCTTTGTGGCTGGTCTGTGCTTGCATTTTTGTTCAGATTTCTTACCATGACTTTCCCTCACCCCCCCAGGTCACTCCACTAGCAGTTGGAACAGTAGGAGCATTTTTGTAGACCACCAAACTGTTCACAGCTGGTGCCTTATCACATGGGTGCTTTTCCCACTTTTCCCATTGCTATCATTAATGCAGCTTATGTATAGAATTGGATACTGGGCTCTTGTCCCCTCTCCATGGCACGGGGCTTGGAACTAGATGATCTTTAAAGTCCCTTCCAACCCAAACCATTCTATGATTCTAACAAATTTTGAAGCTGCCATGTTTCTAACTGTCTGGTTTATTTATGAAAATGCCTTTGATTCAAAATAAATGTGAAATATGGCTGGCATACATATGACCCTGAAACAGTAAATAAAACCTGTGCAGTAATGACAGTCTTGTTCTTCCCAGCTGTGTGAATATTCCTGTGGGAGTCAAGCAGGAGTTTGTATGGCTGAGGTCACCACAGCCTGCTACTTCATAGTTTCAGGGAAGGGGTGGAGATGAGGAAAGTTAGAGTACAAGGCCACCAAGTGGAATATGGGCTTTTATCAGGTGGAAGGGGAGGTCACTGTATCCCTTAGGGGATCAGTCAGCCACAAGGTATCTGGGAGGCTCTGTTTCAGTTTTCCCTTTGACAGGACGAGCTTGGAGGAATTGTACTATGGGGATGTCAAGCCTGCCTAGCAATAAAATCTGGTCCAGACACTTGTCACTATGTGATAGCAAGAGACAGTATCTGCAGATCCATACATCTGAAGATGTACAAGCGGTGCTTATACTAAAAACAATAAACAGATCAATTAGCTGAAGACCCTGCTGCCCTCTCATTGTTGTGCCTACTCATCTGCAAGGGCTTCAGAGCCTGGGAGCAGACGTGCAGCTCTTGATGAGGCTGGTAGCTGCCCATGCTACCTGGTGGTCAGATGCGTGCTGCCCATGCTCAGCAGCCCAGAGGTCTCCATTCAGATGCTCAAGCAGGAGCCAGTCAATTTCATGAGTTTGTGCTGTGCACTCTGTGTTGGTGTGCCATTGCTCTCATGCTGGTTTTTGTTTATCTACCTGGGGAAGAGAGAACCAATCTCCCAATGCAAGCAATAGCAATTGGCAAATTTTCCCTAATGAAGTTTCCATCCATAACTCCACACTCTGCAGTGTGTAATGGCAACACTTCAATCACTCTGTGGGTCACAAAGGAGACCACAATAATAAGTTGGTCCGTTGACAATAATTTGCCATGCATTAGTCATAAGTTACTTAGAGCCCCACCTGCCTTCCTCATGGCAACGTGCTGGTGGAAGGATGGGGAGAGAGAGAAGCAGCAGCCCCAGGGCTACACTAACAGTGAGTGCGAATGAAAGGCAACAGCCTTGCTCAGCGCTAAAGACAACACAGATAAGGTGGAACAGGGCTGAGGGGCTAGGTGAGCACCCCAGAGGGGAGCAAGAACCACAAATGCAGCCCATCGTTGTGCTTCCACCGTGTCCATGCCTTCAATTTGTTAGGCTAAATTGCCCCTGAGATGTCAGCACACTTCTTCAGGACTTGACTGTGACCCTCTCAAGGGCAGGGCAAAGAAGAAATGCCAAGCTGCAGCTGGGGCTGAACAATTATTTTCTCTAAGAATAGTAATGGGAACCAAGAACACAGTAATTTTCTCCAATCAAAAACCTTCCTCAGATTTGATACAGTCACTTTGATACAGTAACACAGTTAAGTGACTGTGAAAGTTCTCATACTTCCACTCCCACCACAGACACCAGGCGAGACCTTCTGGAGTTGATCAAATGCTGGACTTTCACAGCAGATATGGCTAGAATAGTGTAGGGCAGTCACGTTGATATGCTGGAAAAAGTTACAGCCTTAAACAGTGATGAAGTATGCCTTTGTGGCTGGTCTGTGCTTGCATTTTTGTTCAGATTTCTTACCATGACTTTCCCTCACCCCCCCAGGTCACTCCACTAGCAGTTGGAACAGTAGGAGCATTTTTGTAGACCACCAAACTGTTCACAGCTGGTGCCTTATCACATGGGTGCTTTTCCCACTTTTCCCATTGCTATCATTAATGCAGCTTATGTATAGAATTGGATACTGGGCTCTTGTCCCCTCTCCATGGCACGGGGCTTGGAACTAGATGATCTTTAAAGTCCCTTCCAACCCAAACCATTCTATGATTCTAACAAATTTTGAAGCTGCCATGTTTCTAACTGTCTGGTTTATTTATGAAAATGCCTTTGATTCAAAATAAATGTGAAATATGGCTGGCATACATATGACCCTGAAACAGTAAATAAAACCTGTGCAGTAATGACAGTCTTGTTCTTCCCAGCTGTGTGAATATTCCTGTGGGAGTCAAGCAGGCATAAGTTAAAACAGCCTTAAGGCAACCCTAATATGCACCTAGGAGGTGGATGGGTCACATGGCTGGCATAGGAACTGAGGAATTTCAGGATTACTATAGTTACTGTTTACTCACTACCACTGGCCCTACACAAAACACAGATCATGTGGAACTAGGGGTGAAAGCCAGAAACTTCAATATAAAATTAAATTATGGCTAACAAGGAACAAGCATCAGAAGTTTGGCAATTAGTTCATCTTACATAATCTCCTCAAAGCCCAGCTGCTTAGCAGAATTATCCAAAGTAAACTATCACTGCTATTCGTTCTTTACCAAAAAAAAAATCATAAAAAATTAAATAACCCACAATAATCATAATATGCAAACTTCTTGCCTAATTGGGCCTACCTGATTATTTTCACCCAAGCAAAACTTCTCAATTCAGTGAGAGGTGTGTCTTGGACGTGGTTATGAATGATGTGAATTTTAATGTATGCCATTATTCCACCCATTAAGAGATGAGCACTGGTCCTGTACCCAAGATATGTCAAGCCCATGACACAATAACACAATCCGTATACTCTATAAGTAGAGGACATACAAGTAGGAAGGAGAAAGATATTGAGTAAGCAAATTTGTTTAAAGGGAAGTCAGGCCAAAAGCAATGAGAAAAGCCTTTGAGTCACACTATTTCCACATAATGCCCTAAATTGGCTCACATTGATGTGTGTCTGAGTCCTGGCCTGACAAGAGGCTGGTGAACCTTGGAAGACCCAGGGGTTTCCTTTGGCTTTGAATTTCAATTTGGAAGAGAAATCTGACACTGAGCAAGCTTCACCTGGTTTCAGGTTTCAGGCTGAGGAAATCCAGGTAGCTGTCAGAAGGCAATTACTGTGACAGATGTGAGGTCCTGAGTCAGCAGCAGTGGTGCAGGGTGCATGTCCGTGTTGCAAACACAAAAGCATAATCCAGTGAGGAGCATCTGAGTGTAGGATGCTGCTGCTGTGTCCAATAGGGATTGTCTTTAGCCAAATGTCTGTGCGTGACCTTTCTAAATCATGGGAAGACAAACCACTTCACCCTATAGAATATCAGAAGGCACAGCCAGGCTCCGCAGATTTTCCCACAAATATTGTCTGCCCTGCAGCCCCCTTCCAAAAAAAGTTATGGGATGATAAACTGTTTGTCCGATAGTAAGATAAATGCACAACAGCTGGAATGTGAGACCTGGCACCAGAGGGCTTTTGCCAGCAGGCCAAGGAAAAGTGTGCAAAGCAAGTAGGAGTGAAATTACATGCCTCGTCTGTCCACGCTGCATAAGGATGCAGGGCCAACTAACCCAGCACGATAGATCAGTAATTTGTCATTGTAAGGGAAGCACTTTACAAAGAGCACCAGAATCCTTGAAAGACGTGTGACACATTGATTGAATTCCCAAAATATTTTTTTACCAGTCAGAAAAATCCACATGACTTAATTATATACCCCACAAAACTGAAATCATTAAGCTTTACAGCTGCTTCATTCCACCCTTTCCAATTGCTGATTTTTATCAGCCGATTAAAATGCTTTCAGTGGAAAGCTTAATTAACCAATTTCATGTTTTCTCCCTACCCTGATCACAGGGAAATTCTACAGTCCAAGGGAAGCTCAGCCATATGTGACTGGAAGGATTACTGTCTATGCTGTGTGATTTTCAGTGAAAGAAAATGTGTCAGCCTTCAGCTCTCCATTCTGCTCATACATTCATGCACTCAAAACCCATAGTGTCTGTCCCCTAGCTGATAATTCTACTTTGTCACAAGCTCTCCCTCCTCCCCTGTAAACACTTCCTCTCTCTTCTGTCCATGCAAAGAGCTTATTCTTAGAAGAATTAAGTTGTAAACATGGAAAAAAACTACTTTTCTAGGTATACATACGTGCATGGCAGGTTATGCTGCAGCTTTTCAGAGAGCAACCTTGTGCGTATTACTATAGCACCGAAGTGCTGCAGGCATAAAATCACATCCCAAGTCTCCCTCTGCACCACCAGCTTTTATTAGGCTTTTTACATTTTTAAACCATTTTCCAAATTTTACTGTGTGAAAGTCTTAATCACTGAACGAGACTAAACGCAGAGATTATAAGGATAGATAATTTCCTACCCCCTTCAGTATCCATAGTAAGCCATCTACATATTTATTTAAAATAACTTAAGATTTCTTATTGTATAATGGTTCCCAAATTCACACATTAACAAAACTCTAATGTGTTTAGTTGTCTGCGTGGGTTTTATATATATACACACACACATACCTATCAGTCCAAAACATTCACATCTCGCCTAAGAATATCATCCTGGTTTTAATTTTGAGGATTATTTTATTTCATTTTCACTCTGGTTTCCTTCTTTATTTCCCCCCCCCCCCCCTTCTTTTTTTATTTGTTTTTGGAGCAGTTGCATTTATAGCACAGAACATCATCTTTTATGAAAAATAAGAAAACTCCACAAAGGAACACTCTGGACTAAGTCATACAAGCTTGTGAATTAACAGATTAAGGCCTGGTGCTGCACATACTTTATTTCACATTCTGTATGGCTGCTGAATGTGTGAACTGAAGCATATAGTTTGGTAGTTTAATATTAAGAAAGCTAGATCCTTAGTGTGTATTGCATAACATTCATTAAAACTAGACATTACACCAGTTTGAAATACTGTCCAAGCAAATTATATATAACCTGTCTAAACAGATATATGTATAAAATACCTACACATACATGTACATTATATGCATAAATAATACAGAAGCTGGAACAATACTGATATAATTGTTTTGTACATCTGGTAATTTCTGAGTTTTTCAAACTATACTGTTTAAAGCAGAACCCAAACTCAGAATTCAAACAAGAAAACACACCCTGGACTTGCTCAACAGGTTTGTGACAGATGTTCTTTACAAGTAAATAAATAATTTTACTGTGTGAAAATCATGCAATATAGAAGTCTGAATTAGTTGAATATTCCTTTGCATACTAGAATAAACATATATTGTTCTTCCCCTAGTATTTTGAAGTGAGAGAATGATACAAGGGCTCTTAGCAAGAGATCTTTTGCCACTTGATAATGTCTCTGTTTCCTAGACTAAGGTACCAATTTCCAGGCCCTCTCAGGTGACTGTCCCTGTTTGCCAGATGCCAGCATTTCTACCATCTCAATTTTAACTGTATGCCTGTGGCCAGTCTCACAGACACCTGCAGGTGACAGTCCCAGCTGGATGCCCACAGACAGGGGAGAGGGGTTTGCACAGCCTGGGCTACCACCCAGCCAGGTAAAATCTCAGCATGGTACCTGGCCAGTTAACACATCCCTCCCAAAATCTCCCAGTGTACTTTAGTGCTTATCACATACAGCTGTTCTGCTGAAGGATCAGATCATGGCTTACTGGAGTGTTTAGTGTAGAGGTAGCCAGATGCAGTACTCCCAAAGGCCCCAAGCCAGACATCACCAATGGTGGGGCTGGGAGTGATGCAACGGGCTCCACAAACCCCCTAAGATTCCCAAAGCACAGCTGAGCCACGGCAGCCTCACCATCCTGCTGCCAGTTTTGTACACCCCAGGAAAAAGTCACTAACATAGGTTTGACATAATCTTAAAAAAAAAAAAAAAAAAAAAAAAAAGAAACAGCACAACATTTAGAAAGCACCAGGTCTATATTTTGCCCCAAAAATAAATGTTATTTGCGCTCCAATACAAGATGTCATCACAACTGCAGCATGGTGTGTAATGACAGAGTAACTCTGAGCTGCCAGCAGGGGTGATCCAAAATAAGCAGCACACTGTAAACCCACAAATAGAAAAATTAGGGCTTTCACTTACTTTTCTTCTCTGGACGTAGCCTAAAATTGGGCTGAAATTACCTTTACCAGTATGGCTCTGAAACTCCGATCTGAACAACTCAGTGGGGGTGGGAAAACAACAGGCACCTCTTACTACATGTCACAGCCATCGCTCAGGGAAGCCACTGATTTTTGGCATGCGAGTAAAAACCATGGAAAAGTTGAAGACCTTGAAAGACCAGGTCTAGGTCCTAATACTGCATGGCAGAGAGGCTATGCTACAGTTTCAAAATATGATTATGAACCAGGCACTTACATGTGTCCAGCCTTGCACACTGTCTGGGCACGGGATTCCAAGGAGGCACAGGCCAAGAGTCTCTGATGTCTTGCAGGCACCAGTCACATCCAAGCTGCTTCTGGAAGGAGGATCAGAGAATTTTTTAACACCAAATAACTTTTTTACTTGCAGATGTACCTATGCCAAATGTTTAGGATGGAAACTTCATGCTGAAATGAGCATTTACAAGGTTCTGAGGGTAAAATGTCAGGGGATAATTTTTACAATGGAGTACGACACTGAATCCTGCATTAGTTCAAGATAAAATGTGTTCCCTACCCTTAACTCCCACAAACGTCATGAGGAACAGAGTAGCATATACTGGGAAAAGTGGCAGTGTCTTCTGATTAAATCCTAAAGGGAGTTATTTTCTAGAAACTTCATTTAAGTCCAGGATAAATTAAGCTGTTGATAATGGAAGGTGTTTTGTGTGTAGTAAAAGAGAGAAAGGTCACACATTTGGGGGCTTTCAGCTATGCAGCTCTTTCATACGTTTTCAGCTTTGAGACTCCAGCCCTGCAAAGGTGAAGCATATGTTTGGCTTTATTTATGGCATTGACTCCAATGCAGTTAGTTATCATATTTAAAGGTTAATTTATTAACTAAGGCTTTGCCTGGTTGAGATTAATTCCCACATATGTGTTGCTTGGGACACACAGTACAGTTCATTTTATGAGAAACAATTGCTATCTTAATTTCCTGATTTAATTTTTAAAAATACTGACAGCTGTGTTATTCAGCAAATGCAGAATTGCATCCAAAGGACAAACTTATTATTGGATTTTAGCTCTGCTAACATCAGCCATGCTGCTTGCTTACCCTGCTGTAAGACAGGGAAGAGACAGATTTAGGGTCATTTAATTATCTGTAATTTAAAACTTGATTCAGTTTTATGAACAGAAAGCATCCCTGCCTGCAGTCATGGAGAAATCAAGCATTAAAGATAACACTTTACTACAGAGCTCCTCTCAGCTGCATTTCCTGCTGCTTGCACTCTGCTTTGTTTTATTATTACTTGCATTAAAAAAACACATTCTTTTGTTCCCTGTGAATTTTTTCTTAAACTATTGAAATAAGACTTTAGTGATACAGCTCTGCTAACTAAATGCTTAGGTTTAATTTTGACTTTTCTGGCTGCTTATTTCCATCATCCACTTCACAGGAGTATTTTACCCTCCAAAAGAACAGTGTGTCAACAGGATTTCCCTGCTCAAAAAAACTATTAGAAGCCTGGTTTTAAACTACTGCAACCAGAAAGCCTGGTAACTGTAGGGAAGAAAAAAAAAAAAAAAAAAAAAAAAAGATGCAAAGGAATGTCCCAACCCCCCATACTTCTGTCAGATATCAGCCCTGGCACTGGTGTAGCCAGGCCACACCCCCCCTGAGGAGAGCCGTGTTAAATGGGGCTGCCTCCAACAGGGAGACTGGAACTGCCACAGTGTGGAGTTCACCTACTGTAACAACAGGAGGAGAAGAAGCAATAAATCAGGCGTTGCAGGGAGGTGGCTTTTGGTTGGGCTATTGAGGGAGCTCTCAGAAGGTGCTGCAAAATAGGACAGAGGTTTGGACTTCGTGTGCGCTGGGACTGAACCTTGGTGAGGGCAATCCCAAGGCTGGGTGGAGAATGGATTGACAACAGCCTGGAGGAGAAGGTCTTGGGGTAGTTGGTTGATGAGAAGCTCAACATGAGCTGGCAATGTGCACTTGCAGCCCAGAAAGCCAACTGTTTCCTGGGCTGCATCAAAAGAAGCATGGCCAGCAGGTCAAGGGAGGTGAGTCTGCCTCTGCTCTCATGAAACCTCACCTGGAGTACTGTGTTCAGTTCTGGAGCCACCAAAACAAGAAGGACACAGAGCTGTTGAAGCAAGTCTAGAGCATGGCCACAAAGATCATCAGCGGGCTGGAGCACCTCTCCTGGGAAGACAGGCTGAGAGCTGGGGCTGTTCAGCCTGGAGAAGAGAAGGCTCCAGGGAGAACTTATAGCAGCCTTCCAGTACCTAAAGGGGCTACAGGAAAGCTAGGGAGGGACTTTTTTACAAGCTAATGTAGCAAGAAGACAAAGGGGAATGGTTTCAAACTGAAATAGGATAGATTTAGATTGGATATTAAGAAGAAATTCTTTAGTGTGAGGGTGGGGAGACAAGGAATTTGTTGCCCTGGGAAGCTGTGGATGCCCCATCCCTGGAAGTGCTCAAGGGCAGGTTGGATGGAGATTGAGCAACCTGGTCTAATGGAAAGTGTCCTCATCTATGCAGGGGGCTTGGAACTAGATGATCTTTAAGGTCCCTTCCAACCAAAATGATTCTATGAGGAAATACAGGTTTCAAAGGCTGGAGAGCAAAGCAGGCAACAGTTCTCCTCAGGAATAACATGAAGAAGTACTTTATGGCTTTCCAATACTGAGGCTGGCCTCACAGAGCTCTAGGAGGAAGCTGAGAGCTCAAAGAGGATCCCAGGAGGGCACAGGATGGGGTTGCAGTGCCCCGAGCCAGCGCCTGCCAGCCCTCTGTGGGCAAGCATACGCCAGGGCACAGCCTTTTGCCAGAGTCCCCACCTCCAAACCACGCTCTCCTGGAAGATCACAAACCCAAGGAATGTCAGGCCAACTGCAATTTGGCTTGGTCCTAGAGTCTTAATATCTGACATGCACAGGGAAGAGTTTTTTCTTGGTCAGAACTGCAGGATCAAACTGCTATTAGACAAAGTGCCTAATTTTATAAGGGTAGACTTTAAAAACACAATACAGGGAGGAATTAATAGGAATTGTATATTCCCATTGAGAGTTTTAATATTTGTAAACAATAACACAGGCTTATTAAGTGATCCTGAAAAAAAAAAAAAAAAAAAAGAAAATAAAAAAAGATACTTGAGATGCTTCCTGAAGAGAGGAGGAGGTTAGTGTAGCTGACAGGCAGAGAGAAAACAGCTCCTGAAAACTTTCAGCAGAAATTAAACAAGTAAATGATGGTCTTTGAATTGCTGAGGCTTTGTCAAAAAGTGATTTATTTAGGTTTTGTTTGAGGCAACAACAAAAGGAAAAACCCAAACAACCCCACAACATTTTCAGCTTTTGCTTTTTTTTTTTTAATGGAAACCTTTTAAAAAACATATGCATGCATTTCTCATAAGAAAGAATTCAAGAGGGAACTTTGTCCATCTCTAGGGAGCATCCAGTAGACTTCCAATATGCAAAAAGGACATGGAAGAAGAAAAAGGACCTAATGCAATAAGTAAGCCTTGACTTTTGCAGGCAAAAATTTTCCTTGCCATGTTTCACACTAGAACAAACTGCAGATCTTCCATGTATTTTGTTCTTGGGAATTTTTGCCAAATTAGAAGATAGAGTTTGCTTGGAAGTACCACCTGCCGATTTTGTAGAAACCAGGAAAACTCAAGTTTGACATGCAACCTCCAAAAATCTTTCTATTTACACAGAAACAGAAAACACACCTCCAGCATCACCGGATTCCAGGCCAATGTAATTTTCAAAAAGTTGAAGCACTTTTTCTTTTAACTGAAAAGACTCTTGGGCTGTTTCCACAGAAACCACATGCGAATGTTTGACAACTTTTGTCTTTTACTTTTATACAGAAGTCAAGAAAGGAGTAGTACTTTTTCTTTAATTATTTTAATGCAAAATAATTAAGATTACAAAATCCAGTGTAATTCACTATGTTTTTTTTCCTTTTAAACATTTGTCCAACTAATCAATCATATTAGTTGTTTTTTGGTTGGTTTTTTAAAAAATATTTGACTGTTTAAGGTTTTTTTCTTCATTTAAATGTCTTTCATTTAAGTCAGATTTAAACCTAGTATGTGCCCTTGTTTCTAGCACTCTTAAGTGCCTGCTATAGCTTCACAGCTCCCTGTAAATTTTCCTGTGTATGGACACTGGCATTTGAAAGAAGAACCACAGTGTTTCTGCCTAACACATTAATCGCCTGGGCTACTAGTAATTCATCTTTTCTGATGTCTACATAAAATAAATTACTTGTAATGTCAACAAAAATAGCTATCGAATATACGGCATTGTCCCACTCTCTATTATTAAAGCCTCATTTTAACAACATGAGTGCAGATCCTGTTGGTCTCACCTGCTCAGCTATTAGTTTCAATTTGTCTCCCAACGCTTGCCAACATGCTGGGGTGTGTGAATGGCCCCAGAAGACCTCTTTGGAAAAGCCTCACCACATTCCCACACCTCTGACAATATTTCACTATACCTCAGGGTAATGCTAAACAATCTTTGCATTGTCCTATGCCATCTGTTCAGCATTTTTAAGCATAACTGCTCCATATTGGCATCTCATGCATTGTAACCAGTTTCTGTTACACCATACCATTCATTTTTGTCATACCCTTTCCTTCCAGTTCATTTCTTTTTCATCACTAGCCAACACTGAGGATCCCACAAACGTGCTGTGTGACGCAGCCAGGAAACTGAAGCAGCGGAGGGAGCATCACTTTGCTCTTTATTATTGCCGGAAGCAGCATGTTCCCAGCTCCCTACCCAGGGGGAACAGCCCACATTGCTTCCGGGAAAGCCCGTGACCAACCCCACAGCTAATTACAGGAGAATGTGCCCAAGCAAGGGAATACTGCACAGGCACTGAATCGAACACAAACGAGGAACCACTTGGTGTGGACCATTGCAGCCCAGTTGTACCCAGGTGCCTTGCACCACAGGGAGGGACCACATCCAGATGGGCAGTACTTAGCATCACAGAATCATTTTGATTGGAAAAGACCTTTACAATCAAGTCCAACTGTTAAACCAGCACTGTCAAGTTCACCACTAAACCGTGTCCCCAAACACCACATGTATATGTCTTTTAAATACATCCAGAGATGAGGACTTCACCACTGCCCTGGGCAGCCTGTTCCAGTGCTTGACAGCCCTTTCAGTAAGAAAATTTTTTCTAATATCCAGTCTAAACCTCCCCTGGCACAACTTGAGGCCAGTTCCTCTTGTTTTTTCACTTGTTACTAGGGAGAAGAGACCAACCTGCCCCTCACTACAACCTCCTTTCAGGCAGTAGTAGAGAGTGACAAAGTCTTCCCTCAGCCTCGTTTTATCCAAACTAAACAACCCCAGTTCTCTCAGAAGCTCCTCACAAGACTTGTTCTCCAGACCCTTCACCAGTTTTGTTGGCCTTTTTAGGACATACTCCAGCACCTCAGTGTCCTTCTTGTAGTGAGGGGCCAAAACTGAACACAGGATTCGAGGTGCTGCCTCACCAGTGGTGAGCACAGAAGGAAAAAGGTACTTCCATCCAGCAGCCATAAAGTTAAAGCAAATTTGGGCTTTAAAGCTGCTAGAGTCCTGGGGGCTCAGAGAGAGCCACAAGGCACCCATCCACCAGGTGACCCACCTCTTCCTGGGCTTGACACTGTCTGGGGAGCACAGGGACCAGAGCTCCCTCTTAGCCACACTGACATGTCCTCAGCCCTGTACTTAAGCATAAATAAATTACATCAAGCTTCCTCATTTATAAAGTGAGGATGCATATCCTTATTTGGGAAGCATTTTGGAGCCGGGAGTGAGGATATTATGTAAATGCTGAAAATATTACTATTGCACTTTTGTGGCTTGAATTAGTCTAGCATTTTAAATGAAAGTGTTTTATGAAAACCTCCACTCTTCAGTAGACAATATCAGTGACTACTTTTCCTAATAATTCATGTCACCAAGTGCTCTGCTGGTATCCTAACTGAGTGGATTTCCAGTACCTGAGGAATAATAAAAAGGTTTCACGCTAAGCTGAGATCAAAAGCCCACTGGAAGAGATGTGTCTGCCTGGAGTCATACTTGAATTCAAGAAGGCATTCATATTAATTAAAAAGCCTAAAGTAGTTCTGAGTATTCATGCATCATTTATTGAGTTCTGGAACATAAAGTAAAATAATTGAAAGACCTCCTGAATTTGCCTATTCAACATCCTAAAAAGAGACTTGAAATCATGACCATGTCCCAGACAAATAAGTTTGGGTTTTTTTAATTATTTCTTTGCCTTCCCACAACACTGTTTACTAGCCTAAAGCCTGACCATCACTATTTTTCCAAACGAGCACATGTGGTGACATCCATCTCCTGTAACCATTGACCTCAGGCAGTTAAAAAAACAAACAGTTTCAAAACCGCACTGTGAAATATTGCTGCTAAGATGGCCAGCACATTCTTCTCATTTTTCATTAACCTCTCTCGTATCTGTCACAGGACAAATCATCCGGCAGGAAACAGCAGCCATGTCTCAATACTGCAGTCTCAGGAAACCACCAAGGCAATGCCATCTTCAGCTCCTTAGGACCCTGTGCTTGAGCACCCCTAAGGGAACTCTGATTTGACTTATTTCCTGAATTAGTGAGGTTCTCATATATGTGACCATACCTGTGCAGCTCAGTTTCATTGTGATTTTTCATCTAAGATAGCGAGGTGGAGGAGACCATTTGCTATCTCCCACTCCCTAGTTCTCCACATGTATGTGCATTACTGTAACATCAGACACATGTCTAAGACCTTATCTTTCCCCCCTTCTCAGTACTGGGCTCTAAAATATACAAATTCTTGCACTGGCTGTGATGCTGTAGAACACTCACCAATTGTGGAGGCCAGTAAAGTGGGAGTGATGGCAGCCCTCAGTTTGCAGAGAGAGAATTGAGATGCAACACCATTCCTGGAGGTATTTCAAACCTGAGTAGATGTGGTGCTTAGGAACATGGTTTAGTGGTGAACTTGTCAAAGCTCAGTCAATGGTTGGACTCAATCTTAAGGGTTTCCAACCAAAATAATTCTATGATTCACTGAGAGGGAGGGAGAAACTTAAACTGGCATGTTTTCCCAGAGGTGTACACTGCAGCCAGCAAGGTGCTCCAGGAGCTCAAGCCCTACCCCAGGACCCAGGCACACAGCTGGGTATGGCTGTGGGACGGATTTGGAGCTGGGTTAATGATTCTGCCAGGAGATGGAGTATTCTGCTTGCCTGCAACAGAAGGGACAGGGCATCCTGCACCCACGGGGAAATGTAGAGCAAGCCCAATGGTTAATGGTTAATGGTTTCAGCCAAGGGGATGCTTGATGGGAGCTGCTGAGCTTAGCACCCAATAATCAAAGACAGTTCTGCTCTGGTGTGACCCTGTGTACTTGTTAATTGGAGGCTTAATTGTGTCCTTAATTGTGTCCTTGTGTTTGAGCTTTGTTAGGGGGAGGAATATCTATAGGGAATCTAGTGAGGTTTGTAATTTTTTAAAATTATTATTATTTTTTTTTAAATCTGAACAAAAGATGACATTATTGTTAGGTGAGTCCCAGAGGGAATGTCAAGACAGCAAGGAAGGATGGATCAAAGCCAATCACTGAGAAAAATAACATACCTTGCATCTAACAAGTAGGAAGTTCACAGGCAGAAGCTGTATTTTTAATCCAACCCATAGCCTCAGCTTAAGTGCTGAAAAGTAAGCAGGTCATCAGTTTTTCCATAGTCAGAAACCCTTACGCCTTGCGCAGAGTAAGGGAGCAATATTGTCTAGTAGCCAGTGCTAGCTAAGATGAGGGTCCTTGATCTAGTGATGTCTGGTATTAAAACTGCCATGACAACTATTCACAAGCAAAAGAGCTAAAGACAATGGCATCAATATTTTAAAACACCTAACCTGAGTAATATTGCCTCCACATCAAGAAATCCCATTTCCAGAAACTACTACTAACTGTTGGCTTGAATTTGAGAATTGACCGACATGAGGTTGTTGAGGACAATCAGGTGTCTGCCATTATAATTAATATCCAGCCTTATGAGATATGAAATACATAAATGTGAATAATTCTGTGTAAACCCCTTGGAAATAAAAAAACATGTATTAGCCAACAACATGTTTTAACAATTAGAGGACAGCAGCCAAGGCATAGCATGGTGGTGTTCAGAATGTATCACAACTTTTTCTCTCACTTTTCCCTAACTTTCTCTTCCTTTTTTTTGTGTTGCTGTCATCTTGCCTTTCAGGAGAGAAGGGAAGAATTTCTAAGCCTCTAATCTTTGGTGCCTGAGGAAAGCAGGAAGGCTCATCTCCAGCTTTAAAACTGTGCTTCACGCTCCCCAAGTGGGAATGAGAATTCCTATGAAATGCAGCAAAATCTGATCAGAGAGAGCAGGCCCATTCTGCAGGTTTGTGTGACTCCTCTTTCAGAGGCTTCTCAGAAACAGGCCAGAGAAAAGCCAAGGGTTTCAGAAATGTTGAATCAGCCTTAAAAAATTCAGGATATTGACCTAAAAATCACAGTGTCTCTAAAAAATAAACCAAAGCAAAGCAACTACTCCTTCTAAATTCTTTCATTTCACTTCTGGCTTCTCAGCAATTTGCATTCACATAATACATTTAAGCTTGTCTTCTTAAGGACTAGATGTTAATAATATTAATAATAAAACAACACTAGGAGAGATTCTCATGTAATTACACACATCCAGGAACTAAAGCTTTTTTAAAAGAGGAAAAAATATGGATACCCTAATAAAATCACAAGCTGGCAGTAGTCAGCCCACCTTATTTTTGGTCACCTTTCAATGCAATTTTATTCATGAGACAAGCAGGAACTTCTCCTGTTATTGTCACTAAAATCCACTTTCTCTGATTTAACATTCAATGATCTCTCAAAGATGTATAGTTTTTCTTCCATACATGCATTTAACAGTGATCACAGATTGCCATTTGGGCCAGCACAGTAGTCTCAAAACCCCACAGTCCCTGAATTGCATCCTTCATAGGGTGGTAGTTATAATTCAGACCATGTCTTCTTCTCTCATTGGTTTTAGCTCAAAGCCCAGTTGTCCCCTACATGTTCAGCTTTTCACCTATTTCACCCAGCTGGCCCACACCTCCTGCACTGTCCAGATTCCCAGCCAGCACCACTTGTTCATCTGCCAGCTCCTTCATCCCACAAATCTAGTCCTGCACTACCTATGTCTAAGACTTGATCACAACCTCACTGAATCTTTGGGAATTCTGCTATAGTTGTCAATGGTATTGGACTGTAAGTACCATGTGATTGTGTGAAAAGAGTTTCAACATCATCTATTTTTTAAGTGGACTAACGGGTAGCATATTGGCATGTCAGCAGAAGAAATCAGAGTTCTGCTTTCCCTTCTGTTGCAAAGCCAGAAGAAAATCGTATCATCTTTGCATAGCTCTCTGTGCCCTTCCAGGTTTTTTTATTTATTTCTCTTCTTGCATTGCAAGGTTCCTTGGGGTATGGGCTATACTGGGCTCCCTCACTACTATCTCTCTTTACCATGTTAGCATACCAGGAAATAATTTGTGGTCAGATTTCTGCACGTTGTTCCATACTGCAATACAAATAATAGGAACAAAAAACAAAAAACAAACAAACAAAAAAACCACACACAAAAAAAACACCAAACAACAACAACAAACAAACAAACAAGCAAAAAAAAACCCCAAACAACAAGCAAACAACAAACAAACAACTAACAACAAAAAAGCAAGCAGGCTCATTAACTACAAATACCGCTTTTCCTCAGATTCCTGGCTGGAGGACAATAAGGAGACCTGCACTGTAAACTGCTGAAAGTTCAAACAGCAAGAGCCTGATGTAAAGCCTTATTTACTGCAATTCTAATCTACTTCTAATCCACCTTGCTCTGAAGACTGCTCCACAGCCTAACACAGAGCCTTCAGATAACAAACAGTTACAAAACACTGCTGATTCCTCTGAGCAACACAAGCTGCCAAAAATGCACACAGCCTCTGTGGAAAAGACCTTCACCTCTGGATAGAGCCCATCGGTGCACACCCTGTTAGCAATTGCCAGCTCTTGGAAAATGACTTTCATCTGGCTACAGAAAATGCCTATGTAAAAGTAAGCCTGGCAGCCCTTCTCACAGCTTTATTCACTGCAGCTGAAATGAGATAACCATCCATCCTTCCACTGTGCACAGCAGTCCTGTATCTTGATTACACACAGATCTGCCATGCAACAGAAATACTTTGGGTATTCTGTCCCTATTGGTACCTTCTTTACTAATTTCCAGGCAAATACTCATGCCTGGCGTTTATTTCCTCCGTCCTACAGGCAGAGATGGAAGAGGGTCTTCCAGTCTCCTCTTACTATTTTCATTGATAACTAAGAGGCTATGGATTGTTGTGTTCTTTTTTCCTTATAGGATGGTGAATGTCTCCTTAAAGTGATCAGGTGTTGCTCACCTAGGCATTGTTTTCATTCTTTGAAGATAAACCTCAAAGGACTGAAACTTTGTTCCTATCAGCACACAGAATTAAATATAATGAGAATAAAAGGAAAAAGGAAGAAACTTTTGTTACAGCATTACTGTCATGAACAGTCATTTAACAGTCTTTGCTCTTCCTCTACACAACAATCTTGGCAGCCCCTTAAAAGAGATGCCCACAGTGGCAGTCTTACCACCTGCCTCTTCTGAAATGCCTCCAGCTCTCTGCATGTGGTGTGTTACTCCTCTGCATCTCAGTACCAGTTCTAACTGGACATCAGTTTTCCTCACAAATTTGGCAGCTGTCTCTGATGCTTCCTGGGCTCTTCCCAGCATCAGCATTGATAAGAGTGCTCAAGGAGAGAACTGCCGAGTTGACCCAACAAACCTCAAGCCACTAGCTGTCTCTTGCTCAGAGGTTAATGTCCTTAAGGCAGTGTTAGCTCTCATTCTTTGAAGCCAGGTGGCTCAGGCAAGCCTCCAAAACACAGCTTTTCTGGTAGGTAAATAATGACAGGAAGGAGAATCAGATTAAGTAGATCCAAGTTTATTCTTGAGACAGGCAATAATCTGCCCTTTAGCAAGAAGCTTGAAAACACATGTTCATGCCATCAACAGGCAGAACTTCACACTTGCTAAAACATCAAACTTATTGGTAATCTGCTTTGGTATACCAGCTTTGCGCAATGAAGCAACTCTTTTACAAATGTAAAAGCAATACATGCTTGGCTACTGTTTGTCATTTACTGATTTCCTGATTCATTTGGAAAGAAGCAGTAAGATCAAGTCACACAGAGAAAATGTTTGGGATAGCAGGAAGAAGGCTCTGTCAGTTCTGAGAAACTGACATGAGTATTGCCAAATAAATTATTGAAACAGCTTCAATAAATACACAACCAAATAAACAAATTCTCTGGCAGCTGTCAGGGTTTATGCTTTTCCTCATAATCCTGATGTAGATGGAGAACTTACTAGCCCTAGATAGTCACCAGAAGGTATTGGGTACGCCTGAACATCTATATTACCAGTATGAGTAGCTATTTTGAAGGGTACACTGGTATTCTTTGGCTTTGGAACACTGTGCAAGAATTGTCCATTCATCTTAATGCAGTTAATATTTATTTGTTATTCATATACTTCAAATACAGATATTTCTGCTTCAACACTTGTAGAAGTAGGGGAACAGGCATAAAAAGAATGTTCTGTATGACTAAAGACTATTTAGACAAAGGGCAAAAGAAGTCTATGTTTCACTTTTTGCTGTCTAGGGAGCTTTTTAGCAGTCTTTTGTTCCTAGGAAACTAATCTGTCTTAATTAACCCTAATAGTTATGAATTATTATTAGGACTTCAACAAACACCCTTCATAATATTTATTCTAGCTCTGGAGAATACTAATATTCATGTCTTCCTCCACACCATCCCTTCCAAAGATTTCTCTACTTGTACTCTGTCAGGGAAGAGCTTTGACCTTCCTTGCATTAATTCATTGGCTATACCTGAGTGGAATTCCCACCTGTCCAGAGAGTAAATGGAGGCAAGTAAGGAGTATTTGAGTAAACCATTTGGCAGATGAATCCATGGAGGAACAGCCTGTGGTGGGTAATGGTCTAATCCTGGAATTAGGTTTCTCTTCATGTTACTGACTTTACACTCCCTGCCATTTTATACCTTCTTAATCGTACTTTAATCTCCCAATCAGACACAATGATAATGAATCCCTCTGGAGTAATAACAGGTTTACAGCTCGCTCTGAAGGAGGTCTTAATGGGAAGGCACTAGGGACTAATCTTCGACATCCCATCTTGCATTAACAGGGAGAATGGCAGACCACAGGACAAGGGCATGGGTGCATGTAGAGTCATTCCTTATCTTTGTTCCCGTTAGTCTCTGAGTAGTAACAGCAACCACAGAAGAGTGAAGATGGTAATCACTGAAGGTACATGTGAATCAAGCCCAGCATGAACTGGCACTGAAGAGTTCAAATCTGATTTAATGCAGTGTGGAATGGTATCAGACCACTCTAATATTGCATGCAGGATGAGCCAGGCTGTTGCTTGACAACATATGGTTTACGTATTGCACAGCCTAACCCTGCGCTGTGGGCCAAAAGGGAAAGGGTCATGGGCTTGCTTCCTACTTTTGGGGTGTTACCATAGTCAATGGATCAGGGCGGGGGCAGGGGGGAAGCAAGCTTTCCTGGCAATGCTCAGACCCTTTCACAAAACAACTTCCCAAATGTCTCTTTGATCATGATTTTGTTTGCTTTATGTTTTTGAAAGCTCTCTGATGTGATGGACCCCTATTCTACTGCTTGCATCCAGATACAGTTTTGCAATGAAAAGCTTTGTTCTCCTCCAATATTGCAAGATTTGTGATTGTTAATCTACTCTGTTATTCATCTCTGCATGCAGTTATCAGACCTTACTCTTTACTGGCTTCCAGTGATGTACGTTAGGAATCTTTCCAAAGATATGACAATCTAATATTGAAGTAAGTGAAAGGAGGTCCAGACCTCTCATGCTTCTTAGAAGCTACTTCAAGATGAGGGGACTTTGTTCTTTATTTTGTTGTGATTGTCTTTCTGCAATGAATTTAAAAAAAAAAAAAAAAAAAAAAAAAAAAAAAGGGCAGGGGGGGAATAAAAAAGAAGAAGAAAAAAGTGTAAGCTTTTCTAGGCAATTTTAGCTGGCATTCAGCCACTACTATACAGGGATCTGTGGAGTAGATAGGCAAGGTATTGTGTCACTGCTGAAGATGATACAGTAAGATCTCAGTCATATTTTTTTACATATATTAGCTCTAAGATTTGACCAGTTTAAACATAGCAGTGATTCAAAAGGTCTTACATGCTGGCATTGCTCACAGTAATGCTCTCTAACTCATTTCTGTTGAACTATAGAAAGCAGATGACTGGAAGTGATTAAAGTCTTCATCTGCCTCCCAGGGGGAATAAAAAAGAAGAAGAAAAAAGTGTAAGCTTTTCTAGGCAATTTTAGCTGGCATTCAGCCACTACTATACAGGGATCTGTGGAGTAGATAGGCAAGGTATTGTGTCACTGCTGAAGATGATACAGTAAGATCTCAGTCATATTTTTTTACATATATTAGCTCTAAGATTTGACCAGTTTAAACATAGCAGTGATTCAAAAGGTCTTACATGCTGGCATTGCTCACAGTAATGCTCTCTAACTCATTTCTGTTGAACTATAGAAAGCAGATGACTGGAAGTGATTAAAGTCTTCATCTGCCTCCCAGCCTCAGTAGTGTCATTCAGACAAGAGGTTCAGAGGCCTTTCAAGCCCACCACACATTCCCCAAATTGGAGATTTTTGAAGAATAAACTCTCATTTTTAGCACAAAGCCACTGGATGCCAAGAACTGCCATTGTGCAAATTACATGCTCCAAGATGCGTTTTACTATTCAGATCCCAAATCCCCCATTTCCTGTTGACTCTCATTGCTTAAGCTAATATCATTCAGCCTACTCTTTCAACTGGGTAGAAGGGTTTAGTCAAACCCCACTACAGTCAGAGGAACACAGTGCACATGTATAACAGAGTAGAAATTGTTGGCTCAGAGCATATTCATTTGTTGTGTGTAACTCAGTAATAAAAAACAAATGCAGAGACTTCATTTTATATATAATAAAAATACTGCAATATTTTATGTGTCTCATTTTAGCAGCCTGTTTTTAAATAACAGCCTGATTTTTTTTTTCCAATTGCAAATCTCTGAACAGAGGAGTAAAACACTAAAAATATTTTTAGTTTATGGGCTAAACGTCCAGCCCAGCAGTGTGCTAGTAATATATGTATACTGATAGTAACCGCAACTAGCAGGGGATGCCATGCAGCCTCAGTTATTTCTCTCCACTCTGCAAGAACATACTCCTCCTGTTAAGAAATCAGATGTCAGCCAGGACTGCTAACTGCAGCAGTTCACACTTCCCTGAAGAGAAGAAAAATGGTAGATTGTTCTTCAAAATACCACAAAGCCT
Organism: Chaetura pelagica; assembly: GCF_000747805.2. Classification (NCBI taxonomy): domain Eukaryota; kingdom Metazoa; phylum Chordata; class Aves; order Apodiformes; family Apodidae; genus Chaetura; species Chaetura pelagica. Next base: position 4,814,616 of record NW_009954543.1, read on the forward strand.
TTTTGAACACCACAGCTCAACTGCTCAGGGAACTGAGGAGCAGCACTGAAATTTTTATGTTGCTTCTTCAGATAGTTGTTTTTAATCAATAAGCACTGTCCTATTGGAAACTTGTCCTTCTGCCCAGGGAAAAATAGGTACAGTTCTCTGAGCACATAGAGTTCTTGGTCTTTCTCCAGGGAATGCCAGTGATACTGAGGAACCTCTTCAAGGCATGGCACACTCAGTACCACAGATCAGGAAGCAAAAAGTTATATTTTGCTTTAGGTAAAACATTGAGGGTGCTGGGCAATGAATGCACCATGAGTGAAGTGTCACTAAAGATGCAAAACCCAGAGCTGCCAAAAAATGCAGAAAGTTTGGTAGTAATTATGATGTGTCATAGCAGTATTTTTATATTCTCAGATTGAATTTGTAATGTCTACAGAGACTCTTCAAGTCATCTTGGTATCATTCTGATAAAATCTGTAGTGAAAGACAATAGCTTTCCTGAAAGCAGATGGGCCTAACACCTTCAAAACCGAGATGGTCAGCAGGGCCAGACTAGTGTACTCCCAAATCATATAACCTTTGTTCACACTACAATACTTCCCCCTCCCCTGCCCTTCCAGTTGCTGTATTTCAATTTTAATGTGAGCATTGTAAAGGAATAATCATTATCTTATAAAATATGTACCACAGTCATTACAGGGGCTGGATTAAGGGAACTGGAATGGAGTGGCCCTTTTTTTTTTCCCAGCCAGAGGGCTTGTATTGAGCAGGGTATGTTGTTTGCCCCCAGTCTTACAAGTTGAAGACAAATTACCCTTTGCTTCTGACAAGCTGACTTCTTGTTTTCAGTAGTAAAGTCTCCTAACTGAAAACCTAAACCCTGATTTCAAAATCTCTTGTGTTTTCACACTTCGCTTTTATTTATGCTTCTTTATCTTTGAAAAACATTTCTGAAAACTGAGACAGTCACAGTGTCTCCCAGTAAAAACAATTATCATCCTTGATAGACATGACTTTACAGGTAAGAACAAACAAATGCATTCATAATCACAGGCAGAAATCAATTTTTCCACCAGCATGAATCCTTTCCCCTATTGTGCACTTTCAATAGCAAGTAATTTGACCTGTTTCTACAAAGGGGAGCGTCCTTGAATAAAATACTGGTTACTGTGGTAAAACATTGGTGAATCTCTCCCTAGGAAAGTGCTGTAGCATTGTTATTTTTCTCCAGTTAAGTGTCAATACCAGAGCCACATGCTCCACAGTGGAGCGTAGCTGGAAACCACTGCTAGGCTCAGCAGTCCCAGGGCTCTCCTGGCCTTTCCCTTCTCCTCCCAGTAACGTGCCAGTGAGCCAGCTCCTGGCTTCAGATTGTTGGTTTAAGAAGAGGGTCTGAGAGGGCTCTGCTGAAGTTTGCTTTGTTGCTGTATGTCTGAGAAGTGCTTTGGGATCCAAAGCTTAAGAGGTTGTCTGGAAGATGGTCCAAACCAACCCACTCCACTTCCAAAAGAGGAGCAAGAGAAGCATGTGCTCTCCTCATAGTGATCTGCTTGGTGTGGGGAGGCAGGGCACTCCTCGGGAGAGGAACAATGTCATATCCTCCCAGTTTTCTTTGGGCCCTTGAAAGTGCTCACTAATTAGGCAGTACCACTGCCCCCAAGAAACAATGAACAAACAAGCCAATTAGCCCCAATTCACTGTTAACCTCAAAGCCAGCCCACAGCAGCACTTTTCAGAGCAAATTTCCTTGCTGGCGACTTTATTTTGTTACCATTTTTACTGCCATCTAATTGAAGCCACTGATGGCTAATTGCTTCATTTATCATCAAGTTTACAGGCCACACACTGCAAAACTAATTAGAGAACAGACATTGTGTTTCAGCTTCCCTTTGAAATATTGCTGGCATTTACATGCAATTCCCATTCATTATGTTTGAAAGAAGCTGAAAGAGTGGGAATGAGAAGATTATTTCTGAAAAACAGTTTTGGGATTAAGCAGGCCCAGATTGTGCTCCAATACAGCTATTTTAAGCTTATTGGGAAAGTGGGTGGAGGGGAATTAGCAGTTCTCCCCCTCTCCCCAGTTTTCTGACACTGCTGAGCACAAGCCCAAAACCCACATAATGACTCCGTGTATAAACGCCAGCAGCGAGCTCTGCGCTGCACACACAGTTCTCAATCGTACCGATTTTCACAGGGAAGTGGTGAATTTTGCACTTGAGGTGAGAAATACTGCCCTAAGGATTTAAATCTGACAAGTGCCAAGGTCCTGTGAAGGTTCTTCAGTCTGGCGTGGAAAGAGGGGAAGGCAGACCTCAGCATTCGCCATGCATTGGTTCGACAATAAATCACCCAAAGCCTGCAGACATTGGGCCGGACTGCAAAGAATTGTTGTTATTTTAACTGAAATATGATCAATTTTCTACTTTTAAGGCATTTTCAGATAAATGCCTCTGATTTGGAACTAGCTTCCCTCTTGCCTTGCACAATTTTCCCCCCTAACTTCACTGGCGCTACTCTTTGGCCTGAGGTACACAGGAGCCAGCTCAGAAAGAATAAACCTTATTCTCCTTCCTGCTTGTTGTTCAGTATTCTCCTGTTGCAACTATTCCTCTTCCTTCCCCTCTTGAGGTCCCCCACATCCTGACGGGCTCATTTCTCCCTAAATAAACTTAAAGCACAGAAGTAAAATGCATTTGTTGCCTCGGAAACATGCATTTCAGCATAGGAGGTGGCCATCCTAAGAGACCTATAGACCTCCAAGGAAGTTTTTATATCAATAATTGTAACCAACCAGAAATACCAGGTTAGTAAAACATTCCTGGCTACTTGCTTGTTCCTTTTCAAAGTGTTTGGTGACTTCCTCATTATAGCTCATTATTTATTTTGATTTTATGTGAGTCTTGGTCTTCATTTCAGAAGTGTTTTACTATAATAAGGAGAGAATTTGATAGAATTTCCGAAGGGACCAAAAATCACTGGCTGAGGATTACTGGGAAACTCTTCATTGGATCACTATGTCTCATTAACTCCTGTTTTTCACTTTGATTCAATGACTCTTTTCTGAAACACATGGCTCCTTTGGAACAGTCCTGTCTCCTCAGGCCTTCTAAATGCCACTAAATAACATGCAACAGTGTATGATATCCTGCTTCTGGCACTGATAGTACCCTAACAACAACAACAAACAAACACCCCCACGCCCCCTCCTTCTCTCTCCCAGGAAACTATTCACACCACTATTTTCCTCCAAGAATGCCTTGAGGGTTGTCCCCTTGAGAAGACTGACAGAGTGTGCTCCAAGAAACACCCCATCACCTCACACCATGGGGTTATTTTCCAGTTAAGTTATGGTGGCTCCTAAAGATCCCAGCAATGATAATTCTGCTTCTTGCCAGATAAGAAAACTATTATTAGCAGGGTGATAATATTATATATTTTCTCAGATATAAATCCAGGGATATACGTTAAGGTCAATCATTCATGAGCCCAACATAATATGGACTCTGGGAGCATCTTATAGAAATATCACTGAAGTAAACTGTGTACCAGTACATTATTATTATATTTATCAAGGATTTCTTCCAGCTGGTTCACAGCGCTTGCTAATGAAAGCAAAGCCAGAAAAGGACAGAAAAGGACAACAAGAAAGCCTTATCCTTGTAGTAGAGAATCTTGCAATAATCAGCATGAGAAGCCAGAGAATACTTATAACAAAAACCTAGTTCCAAAATAAATGTTACAATGGGTCTAAAAACAGACCTTGTCTGAGATTAAAGGACCATACATAAGGACTCATCCTGGTTTCTGAACTGGGAACAGGAGATCCTCAAATGGTTTACAGGGCTGGCTCCTTCTTGCTCTATCAGTAAGCACCATTTCCTCTGTCTTTTCTTCAAGTAAGAGCCAACTCTACTCATTTTTAGATATTACTTTGTGTATATTAGTGTTATGCCACAAATACTCAAGGGAGTATATATATCTTGGCCGAAAGCAAGGAAGGATGGGGTGGCATCTACATATAGATTCAAGAACAGCCAAAAAAACCACCCAAAAAAACCCCACCAACAAAAAATTCTGTAGTCCAAAAAACTCCACTCTGTAGTCCTCACAGATCATCACAGACAATGAAAACAGCTTTAAAAACCACAGCATCAAGCATCTCCTTGTGAAATAAAAGCAATTTTGCCAAACTACCTTGGTCTGAGACAGTTTCCTAAACAATATTTTCACCATTATTTACAAGCAAGCTTTAAAAGAAAAAAAAAAACAACAAACATCTTGCCTTTGTCAACAGAGCAGCAATGTAACCTTCCCTGCCCCCTCCAAGCCTCAACCAGTTTACTGCTTTAACATCCTCCTCCAGCATCCAAGGTCCATAGAGTAATTTGATCCCTCCAGTGACAACAAGGAAAGCAGCCTGTGTCTCTGCAGAAAAAAAACCAAACATAAAAAACCCTAATGATTAACAATTTCCTATATGTTTCCTGTTTACATCATATGTCTCTTTTGCAGGGGCAAAAGCACAGAAGAAACTGATAGGACTGGAAAAGATTTGCAATAAAGGCTATTCCAAATACCCACTAATGCAACTAGACCTGTTTCCTCTGTGAAGAGTGTAAAAGGAGGGATTCAAATGTGGATTTAAATGTTGTCAGGACTGGCTAGGGGTGGCAGCAGGGAGAGCTTTCTAGAGGTGACACCTGTGGGAAAGCTGTTATGCACTACTAGCAGTGAGTAGGGGCATTTCCCATCACAACATCTTTATTTAAGAAAGACTAAATGCACAGTTTATATACTTCACAAATGATTTAGAAATTACTGGAGATTAAGCAGGGCAATAGTAATGGAGACTATTGATTTGCTGCTGATTATTTTTTTTTTAAATTGGTCTCAAGATAACATACTCATCTATCAGTCTTGTCATCTCTCCAAGATAAAAAGTTATACTTGATCTTCAGTGGAAGCTACTACTGCATGCTGTCATTTAGCTTGTGTGCTTGAGTACCTGATGGAACAAAATCTAAATTGTGCTTGGTGTTCTGTAGGATATTATGCTCTAGACTTTCAGTGATACCCATTATATTTTACAGGTCTCAGAGCCTTTTTCCCCTCCCCCTTGTTATTTATGGAGTCTCATGCAAACTGCTAGCCACTTGAAACACTCCTGGCATGGGGCACTTTCCCCCTCCCCCCAGTCATATTTGACATTTTTAGTTTCTTCTCTGAACAGAAATTTAAGAAAATGAGCTTTCATTTCAAGGGAAGGCATGAACTGCAAGAGGAGCTTAGACAGTTCCCTTCCTCTTTGGGTAGGTCCATAGGAACAGACCATGTAGGAGCAGACCTCAGTCCCACTGCATCTGACAAACAGCAGCACCAGCAAGGCACTGATGCAACAGCTCATTCACCCCATGAAGAGTCGACTCTAGTCCCATTCCTGCCATTAGTTTGCTGGATAACCTTTCCATCACACTGCACCATGATTCTTCGTTTAACAGGGGCTTAGCATTGCCAGTCTTTTTTGTAAAAGACTTCAAGAGGAAAAGTCTGGTAGAAGATTCAGATATGATCTCTTTGCAACAACTACATTAGCAGAAGATTTTTAAAAAACCCATTGCTGGAAATGCAGTTAGTGCTAATATTCCTGGCTTGCCTTGGTTTGATTTCAGATACTTCCAATAATGAAAGAAGTTTAACATAGTTCCAGAAAATTTAAGTATGTATCAGAATAGCTGCAATGTTTATTTGCATTTTCCTTTTTTTTTTTTCCTAAACTATTAACTCAAGAATCAGAAAATAATCTAAAAATTCAGAAGAGCTCCAAAGTTTACTTCTTATTCTCACTCTAAGATCAATTGAACCATGCAAAAATGCTTGGGCTAGTCAACTGATTTTTAGAAATTGAAAACGAAACTGCTGGGGCAAAACTTGATGTGCACTTTTCATGCAGGAAAAAAGTTGTGGTCAAAAAGACCAAAGCCTGTGCTTGAATATGTGCTTCAAAACTTCCACGAACTTGGCCTCATTGAGAGAAATCTAATGTAAATTGACAGGCTGTTCCCCACTGATTTCAGTGGGAGTTGGGTCAGAGGCCCTGTGTACTGCAGGCTCCGGCTTCCCAGTAGAGTTACGGGGCCCCACAGGGTTAGGGCTGGCCTCAGGTGTGTCTGCTTCAGAAACATAATGTCAAGCATCCACATTAAATTCCCTTCCTCATACATTTATCTTTGTGCTTTATGTTTTCATTAAATTCTTAAGCTTTAGTTTTCAGACACACGTTCATAGACTGACAGCTCTAGACAAAGAAGCTGCAAGCCTGAGGATAGTTACCACATTTGGCACCTGAACTTTTCTGAAGAGATGATTTCTTCCTGTGATTGCACAATGGTAAGAACTGTAACTTCAGCATTGTTTTTCATCATACCAAAGATCTTTTATTCCACTTGTTGTTTTTTACATTTAATATATATTATGCCAGAAGTTTCTTGTCTTGCAGTTTGCCTGGGACTATTATTAACAAAGGTTTAACATACAAAATTATTCCTCAGATGTCCACGCCAAGTTTGCAGACTGTGCATTAAGAAGTTCTCAAGTAAACTGCTGGCAAGAAAAGGCTGACTAAATTAAAAATGGGAAAAAGATTAACTTCCCATATTCTAGTTCAAAAAATGGTAGAAAATATTTCATTCACATTTCCCAGGACACTACTGAAGAGGATGGTTTCAAATCAAAATGATTGCTTAACCTTAACTGTAGAGCTAGTACATGAAAAAGCTATAATCATCAAATTAAAGGGGTAAAATTTAGGATATATGGTCAGTCCTATGATGTGAAGTGGGATATGGAAAAGGAATAACATAATAATAACATACATTTTTAGTATCTTTCATCCACCAGAATATCAAAATGCTTCCCAGACTGAACACGAAAGTCCACATTCTGATTTCTGCTCCCCTGGTGTAAATCCAAAGTGATTTGACTGAAGCTATTAAAGCAGATTCTTCATTTAAGAAACTGCCTCTGAGATCAGAGGTTTGGCCCTATTGTAGGCATACAGTAATGGGTTTCATTTGTGCACTGGTCTCATTCAAACAGCTATAATTTGAAGCAAATTCATTTTCCAGCATTAGGAGAACTAGGACTGGTAAATCTGGCACTCAAATATATACAGCAAGAAAGAAGAAAAAGCAGTAATGCACCTTTTTAATGTTCATCCAGAAATGTAAAACAGGCAAGTATCCCTGTGAGCATAAATTGTTGCTTTAATTCAGATCACTAAAAATCCTCTCCAAAAAACACTAAAGAGTGGGAGGAGCAGAAAGAAGAAATATATTAAAGCAAATTAATTTAAGCTACAAAGATACTTTCTGTCCAGTCCATTTAAAAGTTCTTTTTTGACAAGAAAACTAGCTTTTTTGTGCAGCACCTCCCATTCCCAGCCACATCC
>NW_009954543.1:4822103-4839870 GCF_000747805.2 Chaetura pelagica
TGCCTCTGTAATTTTATTGTGCTGCAAGTTAGAAGCAAGAGTTAGAAGCAAGAGATCCTTCATGGCTCTCAACATTTTCCAACTTGGCTTAGAAAAACATTGCAAAACAAAGCAAGCCTAAGCCGTATCCTAAAGTTTCACTTGCTGGACCTGATCTGGTGCCTGCTGAAGTTCACTAGACTTTCTGTGGTAATTCCACTGAGGCTTATACTGTGGTCTTCTAGTCTTCTACACCTGTAGAGCTGAAGTAGATTAATTAATTAATTAATTAATTAGGCTTCTTCATGAGGAGAAACCTGGTAGACCATTTTCACACACCCTGCAAAAATGCTCCTTCAACATTTTTTTCCAGGGCAAAGACCAAGGGTCAAAGATTTTTGATGGAGAAAAAAATCTCTACTTTTGCCTGTTTTTGCACAAAATTGTACCCTCCCTAATCCAACTGTGTGTCAGCAAATAACTTAAAACTTCTCAGGTCAGAAAGAATGGCTTTAGAATTTAAACTGCTGGTATGTAAAGAGCAACAAACCCCGCAGTTTATTTGAGCAGTAGGGTCAGAAAGAAAGCATGAACCTCAAGAAAAAAGTTATTAAAAGTTCACTTGGAATGATGAACATTAAACTATCTGCTGTTATTTAAATAAACAGGGTTTACACACACCGTTGATCAAGATTGAAAGTCTTCTTGTATTTCTGGGCTTCTGATTTCAGATGACCAAGGGTCACCACCAATCCAAGTCATATCTAATAAGCAAGTCTGCCAGTTCTTGGCTTTCTGCAATTCGTTGGGTGTTTTAGTTGTTGTTGTTTTGGTATGTTTGGGGTTTTTTTTAAATGGAACTGCAAATGAATGACACTACCAGTCCAAAGTTAAATGGCCTAAAATTTAAATTAGTTCTGGTCAAAAAGGGGACTGTGGTAATTGACACAAATCCTTTAGAAGTTTTTTTGCATCCCACACAAAAATCCTCACCTGAGTAATATCCTGGGAGCAATTCTCCAGTTGCATTATTATACAGCTAAGCTCTGAAATAAAGATTGTGAATTCAAGGAAAAAGCAGTGATTTTTGTACAGGCTGTCATGGGCACAGCAGAAATTTAATTAAATTAGTTCTTCATGGTGATTTTGTAATGCCTAACATTTAAGTAAGACACAATTTCTTCATACTGACTTAGGGAGGCCACTTGTAGCCCGTCCATTAAATACATACTTCCCAAATAAAAACACAAGGAAATACAGAGGAATGAGATTTTTAAGCCAGCCTTTCTCTATCTGCCCCCTGTGTTCTTTCCCATCTGGGCTAAATTCACACAGTCCAAGGGTGTATTTTATTTGAAGAAATAAAGTTCATTAGTAGTCAGTTCAGCAGTAACCTTGCTTCACCGCTCAACATGCCAATATTTGCTCAACACGTGCCTGAGTGCCTCCGCTGTTCCAGAGAAAGAAGGGACTGATTTTAGGCTCTACCACTCTCTCAACAAGATTTTATCTGCCTCAACTCTTTTGCTAGTCTCTACCATCCTCTACCATGAAGCTGCCCTAGGGAAGGAGCGGGAGACACAGCTGGGCTGTGGTTCTGCTCACCACATGTAACGCCCCGGCTGCTGCTGGTTCATAGCTTGGCTCCCAAACTTACAACCCTGAAGGAAGCTAAAAGCAAGTGCTTTCTTGAGCAAGTTATCCTGCAAAAACAGCCTTCCACTTCTGAGCAAAAAAACCCCACCTGCTGCTGTTCACTGTGTGCACAAGCACAAGACTTCCCATACGCTCTCCATAAAAATATAGGATTGCAACCAGGAGGAATGTTTGAATTATACAATTTGGGCTTGCTGTTTTTCTCCTTTTGATAAAGCAATTCTGGGAAGGCCAGAATATTTATTTAATTAAAAAGAGACAACACTAGAGCCAGGTAGGTTCTGGTTTGTAAGGTAAATTGTCTGAAGTTCCCACTGATGTCAGTTGCAGCTTCAATTACCTACACTTCCCTTAAGCCAGATCTTTGCCTCAGCACAGAGCCGAGAACTTCTCTCAGCAGTTAGAAGTTTCAGAATGTGTAAAAAAAGAAGTCACTGTTCTCCTGTTCATTTCTGCAACAAATATAACAAGCTGGATATTTAGAAATAAGCATTTCTAAAGACGGCAAAGGATCTAGGTCCCGGGAGCAAACGGCAAGGTTGCAGTCTGACAGAATGGGATCTGGGTAGAGCTGTCTCCTCTCCCACACCTCGAGAGCACGTGCTTTCAGTGCACATACCGAGGGAAACACACACCCCACACATTTGTTTCCTTCCCTGGTTCAGGTCAGCATCACAAGTAACAAAAGTGAACAGATTCTAGCACCTCACTAATGGTCTCCACCTGTCTTTGCTGTATGTGATATAGAAAGGAAAATATTCCTCAGCATCCCTGTGGGTAACAGTGTCAAAAGATACTGACGCACTCTCCTCATCAAAATCTTCCTCTGTATTTCTAGAGCACCTGGCCTCTTTGTGCAAAATGAGCAAAGAATTAGTCATTATACCCACTGCCTTTAACTGGGTATGGGAGCAACCTATGGACGAGAGATGTGTTTGGTGCAAGCCCTTATCACCTTGAAGCAGAATTTTAACTTAAAGATGGAAAACTTATTGCAGGTGAATTCAAGAATGGTTTATAAACCTGTTTTAAGGAGAATAACTTCACTCTGCTATTCAGCACTCTCTTCCCAACAAGCACTTTGAAACTCAGGCATGTGTATTAGCCCAATTAAGCCTTGCTCCTTGGAAGATCTCTTCTAGCAGCTTGCATGTACACATATGTTTCAGCAGTATCACTTATCTCAAGTGCCAGGCAGCTGCCACTGCTAAGTCCTAAGTAAATACATGATAAAATTGCTTTAGGGATTATTAGCAGATAATTAAAACCTTCCAGAGGGCACCAATTACTCCTGATACTGGTAACATGGGCTTTCCTCTGTGTTTCCCCTGATCTTCTGGAAAAATCAAATGGATCTGACTCACCTACTCACCCTTGGATGCCAGAAGTTAGTTCAAGTCTTGAAGAGGAGAGAAATGTGGAAAAGAACAGATGGCACGTGGGCATCTATATAGCTTGTAAAAGCCTAATGAAAGTTAATTAATTAATTAAGCACTCAGGACCTGGAGGGCTGCTTCTGAAGTGACCCGGAGAACTCCCACATCCTTGAACAATCTGGAGCTTTGTCCCCACCTGCAATCAGTCATTGTTTGTTATTATTTTCTCCTAATGTCTCTGGACTCTCAGTCCTGTAACCCAAATAAGATTTTCAACACAGGTTGTTTGCAGATCACTTCTGAAGTGAGGGGCTGTGCAGTCTCCTGACCCCAGCAGAGAATCTGAAGTACCCTTTTCTGCATTTACAGCCCCATACTGGGAGGTCTTCAGGGAAATCACTGAAGCTGCCTGTATCTAATTTACTCTTCATAACACCACCACCTGCCTGCTGCAAGTCTTCCTTCACATTTGAAAAGTGTTTGAGACAGCCAAATAAAGGAAGTACTAGAACTACAAAAATAGCTTAGTCAATAGGATATCAAACCAAAAGCTGAATACTCTTTGGCATAATAGGCAGTGATACATTTTCCATGTGATACGCTAACGAGTAGAAATTGAAATCTAGTGCGTCAAATCAGGAAAATGGTCTTAAAGTGTGATATTAGCTCTACCAAGCAGATGTTTTTACAACTGGCTGCATGGAAAAACTGAGATACACCCTATCAGTATGGAGAGTTGCATTTTGCAGTTATAAATGCATTCCCTTACATATGCTACAGTCTCATTCAAATGGGAATTTCCATTGCTTTGACAGTGCATTTGTCAAATTACTTTCCTTGACAATGTAGGGCTTTTGTGTCAGGTGAGTTGACCCTCAGGATTCAAACATAATTTCTGCAAGGAGAGAGAAAGAAATATTTTGATGAGGGAGGAGGTGCAGAAGCTCAGCAGTGGGACAGTGGAAGCATCACTTGCCCATGGCTGTTTTGGGTGAGGTGGTATAGCCTAGTGAGGTTTTCTTGTTCAATTCTGTGCTACCTCAGAAAGGACTGCAAGACTTCTTATGCATATGCAAATATCGCACTTTTCCTACATGCCGAACAAATGGTGTTGGATTTGCCAAGAGCAATGGCTAAGTCAGCCTAAATCTTTGTCCAGAGCTTTTTCACAGTCTTTCCTCTCATGCCAGACTTGCTAGTAACATTTATTTTGGAAATGCCTCGGCAAAAGGAGGAAGACTGCAACATGGTACCTCAGGCCCAAGAGTAACTAAACCATTTCTTACATCACTGGCAAAGAACCAGACAATGTTTTCTTCTTCAACATAAATTCCACTGTGAGTTCCACTGTGAAATCCTACTGCTCCTGCTCACTTTTTCTGTCCTCTTTCTTTTTCCTGACAAAACAAGTGACATGACAGTTCTTAAATAAATCAGCCACTGGTCGTGTTTTATGATGTCATGGTGAGCACAGACCTGACCCTTAGTAATCAGCATCTCGGCACACCGGGAAGCTTCCTGCTTTAACCACTGTAGCAGCCAAGCAAAGTTGCCTACACTGCAGAAATGATGTGAATTACCTCACCTCTGTGTATCATAATAACCCTTACCACACATTATGCCAAATGTTCAGCACTGAACTGCAAGGAGCCAAAATGCAGACAAAAACCCAATAATGTCTAAAACAGAGTTCAAGTGAAGCTGGGTCCATGCCAGGCTGCAGAGATTATTCTTCATGTCAACCTCAGGTCTGTCTCTTGTGCATATATACTAAAGAAAGGGGCAGGGAATAAAACAGCATTTGAGTTGTTCTCACAGAGCAGGTACTTAATAATATCCACGTTTCCAGCATTTGAAGGTTATGCTTTTATTAAGCAAAAAATGCACTCCCACCAAATATCCCTCAGTTGCAGTAAAGGCTGTGAGCATGATTTTATTTCAGCCTGTGAACAAAGCCATATGGATTTCATCTGAGGGATTTGGGGGTTTTAATTCTTATAAAAGTCATGATGTCAAACAAAACTTCAGATCAGTCCCGAGACTTATGCAGTGTGACAGCCGACAATGGAAACTGCACAATGACATTCTTCGGCCCAGCAGCATCTTCAGGCTCAGCAAGGAATCGAGCACAAATGTGGATGGATTTCAGCTTTCCAAATCTGAACAGATTTCAGCTTTCCAAATCTGAACCGATTTCAGCTTTCCAAATCTGAACGAAAGGCGGTGTCTGGTGCTCAAATTATGCCATCCCACAGCTGAGGTTGCATTTTGTCAAACACATTTCTCAGGTCCACATGCCATTCTCAAGCCTCTTAGAAGATTCAGTACTCTTGAAGAGATTACAGTACCACGCCCCTTGCCACACCACCTTTCCTGCTTTTGACCATGCCTCCATTCATCTCCTCAACCTTAACCTGCAATAAGCACTTTATAATGCCCTTGAGTTTTTGCATCGTGCACAGCTCAAAGTTCAGCAGTGTTAGAGGGGATGTTACTCGGAGGGCTTGGGTTCTTCATCAGTGAGCATTTCTAGTGCTTTCCAGTTACTCCCTTGACGTTAATCCAGAAGGAATAGAGACCTACTCCAAAAATAAATGTCACATTCTTAAAAAAACACATCTGGATAGTCTATGAGAAATGTCTCTTAAACTGTGGCTACAACTGGTGGGAGGGTAACCAGTAAAGCAAAACACAACATCAGAAGAGTTTTTAAACACAGCAAAATAACTACCTATTTTTTTAATCTTGTGAGAAATCACTTAGAAACACAGCAACACATTTAGTGTTCTTAATGCACTCAAAACAAAATTCAGGATATGAAACTAGATCTAGGCTTATTTGCTATGTGTTTTCCTATTCAGCCCAGCCAAAAAGACAAAAAAAGGCCTATTTACTTCTAATGCCAAAAAAATTACTAAAACATTTATAACAGCTGGTCATACTACTGAACAAACCACTCAATTAATCAGCAAACTACCGTATGTTTGAAAGAGACAACACAAGTTTCCATTCCTAATAAAGTGCAAAATATTGATTAGTTCCGGGACAACACATGAATAAAATTACTCGTGTTCATAATCAGGCTTTGCAGTTTCCAAACATTCTAGGTACTTTTCACACACCATTTGTCAATATTCTTTCTTTCATTCTCTTTGCTTTTACCCCAGCTTTTTAAGAATGATGGCCAAAATAAACAGAATATTTCCTTATAGTTCCCTCTCTCACTTCCTGCTTATGAAAGAATTTTCACTCGTGGCCTCTTGCACTTCTTGGAATCAAATTTCTTCCAGAAATCTGCAGCACTGTTTTCTCCAGCAGCTAGAATGCAGCATTTTAATTATGAATATTATTACAATCTCCCTTTCACTCCCCCCATCCCAAATTCCTCCTTCTCTGCCCTAATGACTGGCCCCTCCCAAACCAGCTGTTAGAGGCAAACCTACAAATTTACTGCTTGCTTCCTTGGTATAATGCCCTTTCAATACTGCTTTATGAGTGCTGGTCTCTCAAATATATATATTTAAAAAGAAAAAAAGAAAAAGAAAAAAGAAAGGCTTCTGAAATTTGTGATACAGTTCTTGTGTGTGGCCTATTTTTACGTGCCCTTTGTAAGTTGTGAAAGGCTTTATCTATCCCCATAGGCTGTAGTGCCAGCGGCTGCAGCAGTGGCTTCCCCCAGCACAGCTAAGGAGCATGAGGGCTGGGTGATTCCAAATGCTCCCTGTGGGCTTAGCTGGCATCGTCCCACGCCCCAGCCGCCAGCAAAGGCCGCACGGGTGATGTGGCGCACGTGGGTCCTCGGCGCACGGATTGTAGCTAATGCCTAGAGTAAACAGGTAACTCCTTAATTGATTTCCTGAACTGCTTATAGTCATTGAAAGAGATTTCATGCTCGAGTGTGAGTTTCCCAAATGATGGAAAAGTTCGAAGGACTAGGGAGGGGGAATTCCTTATGAGGACAAGGGAGCCCTGCTTCCAGAGGCACTGCAAACTAAGCTGCCGAAACCATCTGAGAACTGTCTGCAAATTGAACCTCTTGCCAAGGAAGGACTCAGATAACACTGTCTATATGAGAGAATGTTCCAGGCAATATCCCATCACATTTTAAGTTGAAACCATATATTTTATTTTTTGATAGTGCTGACAACAGATGTACTTTGCCTAACAGAACTGTGCAGGATGGAAATGAAGGAGACCACAGGCAAAACATTTACTCTGATTTCTAGTAAAGCATAGGAACAAATCTAACTCTTGTGATTATTTGATTGCCTGCACTTTCTTTCCATAGTATGAGCATCTGTGTGAGATGATATGTATATTTATGTATATATGCATATAAAAAGAAACACATTTTTTTATATACGTCTTTGGAGCAGACTATTCCAAAACAAATCTAAGAATGACAGTAACACAGTACTCACTCTCAGCTGCACTCCACAAAAGGCTTGTAATAGTTGAATACAGACATTTTTTCATCAGGCACTTTGCGACTAAACCATGTACATTCAGTTTCTTAGGCAGACTCTACAGACCTGAAATTAACAAGTTGAATGCATTCAGTCATGCAAAAGTTTGGGGGGACTTTTTTTCCTATTCATCATATTCATCATCTTTGCAAGAATGTCACAGTCCTCATAACTTAAAAGCTTGAGGTTAGATAGAGTAAGGGTGATAAAAATATTGCATACCTTACACAGGAAAGTCATATGCAACTTGATATGAAAAAAAAAAATATTAATAAAGTGATTTCTAATAGTGCAGAGATTAACGTAGACATTTGCTTCTCAGAATAAAGTCTTGATCAAACCTCTTGAGTGTCCTTTACTTCAGCAGTTAGAATGTGCCAATTTATGAACATTTTAACGAATTAATATTTCTAACACTTAGTATTGTTTTTAGAGTAAAATAGTGCTGCATTAGTATGACAGAGGCAAAAGAAAGAAAAGCACATATGTTCAATACTGTTTGAATTGAGATACTTGAATTTGTCTAAATACTGTGGGGGAAAAAAAATAAAGAAATAAAGGACTTAAAATGTCCCTAAGCTTCAGGAGAATTCTGTTTCATTTTCAGTATGCTCACAAAGAAAATTCCTTTCTGTAAAGGTGGTAGAATGTGTATCTTGGGCCAGTAGCAGACATTGGCTTAACAAATAAATTGAACTGAATGCATAGGAAGCTGGGAAGCAGAGATACTTTATAAACACATAAATCATCCAGCCAAACAAGCATATCAAACAAGTTATGATCAATCACAAACCTTGGATAAGCAAATTCAGAGTAGCAAATGCAAACTGTGTATGTTCAGCTCCCAGATCAAATATGTTTGCAAACCTCACAAACTCAAGAATTACAAATGTCAAAAGTAGGATTATAAAGGAACTTTTCAAGGGACAAGAAAAAAGACTCATTGAATAAACAATTTACAGCAATCATTATGACCAGCTTTAGCCCAAGGCATGCTTGAGGATGGTGATTGTCCTTTTAAGATAGGGCAAGGTTGCCAGGAGATTTTGTCAGATTTCTTGATACTGTCAAACAAATGGGCACAATTTTGAGTGCAAAATCCCTTCTTGGAGTTTAAAAAGAAAGAATAAAAAAGTCAGGTAGATACAACTTAGGAATAATTACTCCAAGCTTCATTTATGCTGCTCACTTGAAGAGCTTATACACCTGAAAGCTTGATCTTTTCCCATCAACACATAAGCTGTTTCTCCTTATGAGGGCTACCAGTTCTGTGTGCTCAGCCCACCACAGAACTACCACAACAGGTTACTTCTGCCTTAAGGACAGTGATGACAGGAAAGAACTTCAGCCTTTTGAAAGTCTAGAAATGTTTTCTGAGCAACTGTTCTTCAAGGTTTTCATTTGAATCACTTTCTTTCATGATGTAACAACTGAAGCCCAGACAGCCAAAACACTGTCTAGCCTGGCCAAATAAATCCAGGTCACCTATGAAAATCCTGAAGCTATCTTGAACAAACACCATACATCTCGAAGAAAAAATAAGAATTATGAAGATGAGGTTAACATCTCTGATGGGGAAATGGAAATAGGCCATACCTGACTGCTCCCTGATCAAACCCAACATTTGTGTCCTAGCTCTACAAATGACTGATGGTTGAGTCTTAAAGAGAGGGCAACCCAATCCTCCAATTGTCTGCTCTGCTCTCTGATGCTAGGAGAGGCATTGACTCTGAGAGTGGCCTGCATCTCTTGCCTTTTGACTTACTATTTCAAAGAAAACCATTTTCAGATTCATAAACAGATTTCATATGAAACAAAACCTTTATTGGAGATTTTGTAGCTGTGTGATGCAGAAGAACACAAACCCCCCACCTGATTAGGTTTTATTTTCTCCTGTAGTAATTTCTCTTACAGCATTTTAGAACAGCTGATAAAATCAGTAACTACTTCTTCCCCATATGTGGTTGCTTTGCTGAAATAAAGAAGACAATCTATTTTTTTAAAGGTGGTGGTGCTAGATATTCTCATTCTCTTCCGTATTTTATCTGACCATAAATTCCCATTCCTTGTCTTTTCATTTTCTTGCTTCCCCCAGTATTACAGTCAGCTATTGTGCACTGCTTTCTCGTCCTAGTGGTTGATCTTGCAAATGCTTTCTCATACAAGGAATTCCATTGACTTCAATGGGAGTCCTCTTATGAGTAAGGGGGGTTTTTAGCATTGGGCCCTAAGCTGTGCATTTTTTGAAACAGGAAATCCTCTTTATCTGCTTTGTAAAAAATGATAAATAATAGACCCAAAGGAGAAAACTCACAAGAATAGATGGCTTAACAAAACTTGCATCTGGCATACACATACAATCAAGTTTCCTTAGACTCCATATTTCTTTCCTTTTTTTTTCAAGGAATAGAGGAAGAATGAAGCTTCAGGGGTGGGAAAGCTTTAAATGACATACCATGAAAAATACTTCTGAAAGTTGGGGTTTTTTTTTCCCCTCTAGATTTCTTTCCCTCATCAGTAAGTGGCTGTTTTTTAGACATGTTTCTTTAACACTATGGCCATATTGAACCATTCTTTTTTGTTGTTGTTGTTGTTTTTTAATGGTATAACATAAATAGTCTCAATGAAAACAGGCTCCACAAATTATTTCTTGACCTCCTCCAGCAGCCCCAGATGGCATGAAAGAGGTCTTCCAAGGGCACCTCCCATGTCACCAGCATCGCCACCCCACACAAGCCAAAAGCCTGGGGTCTTTTTGCAACTGCCAACACTGAAAAGGTACAAACACATGGCTAATGATCTTAGCAGAGACTTGATTCTGGGGCCTTGTGTGTCAACTATTTTCACATTTACCCTCTTCTTTCTAATGACAAGCGTTATAAACTGAAAGGGGGGAGATTGCATATGTTTTTTCTAACTGAGCTGCTTTGGTTTGGTTTGGTATGGTTTTTCCTGAGTAGCCAGATTGGGGCTCTTAGGAGAGACAGTAAGGCTCAGGTAATTTCATGTGTCTCTAAATTACACAGAGGTGTGTTAAAATATTGCAGTTGAGGTCTCTTACACTGTGCTACACTGCTTCACAATGTGGGGGTACCTGTCATCCCAGTACCCCTCTGTCAATAGCCCCAGAAAAAGAGGGAAGGAATGAGGGGCAGCCACACGAGCCCTCTCCTGGTGTTTTTGTGGTGTGTGCAACATAGCCAAAAGCAGGAACTGTTCTGTTGATGGGGTAATTTGTCCTGTTTAGTCAATTAAGCTTATTTGCATATCTGAGGTTATTTTTTTCCCTGTTATTCTAGCAGCAAATGCACACCAAGAGACATGCTGATACACTGAGTGAAAAATCATATGTTTGTGTATGCCCATCACTGAAGTCAATCACAATAAAATATATGACAAATTATGTGATTTCTTCTTAAAATTGAATCCTGTGATGTTTATACAGAACATTAGGATAGTTATGCCTTAATGTAACAAGCCTGCTTTCTATTTACATAGATGAGTGAAACATTGCCCTGGCATTACACAGAGTAAAGTGTGCAAATTCTAAACCCTTCCATAGTCCCTGGATATAAGAGACCATTCATATGTTTGTGTTTAACATGAACAAATTTATGATCTGATGTGGATTCCTCTGAGTACAGATGTATTCCAACTATTTGCTGAGTCCTAATTTTGAAGGAACAAATGTGAATGCTTTGGGGAAGAGGGAAGAGTTATTTTCTATTTATTTTAAGGATTTTGAGTGTAGTGTATGTTCATTTTTCTTTTAATGGGGTGGGCTGGGGGGTGTCTGTGACAGTTTAAAGGGTACAGGTAGTGAGAAACAGTATATTAGTAGAAAGTCAACACTGGGAAAGTAAATCAAACACCTCCAGATCTATTTGTTCATTTTTGTATTTGCATATAGTCCAGATTTTATGAACATTGCAAATAGAAACATACACTGAAAAGTCTTTTGCTGTTGACACTGCCAACAGTTGCACAAAGTAATCCACATAAATCAGCAGTATTACCCTAGAAATCATTTTGGGGGGAAAAAATGGCACATTTTGTGATTAGGGGTTCTGCAGGAAGGCAGAGAGGGAGAAACAAAGAGCAATCTCATCTCTTGCACATAGCCATACATCTGTCTGGTGAAAACTTTCCTCATTCCTTGAGGAATCCCTCTGGACTCAGCTCTTGCTCTTAGATACATACAGATACTCACTGCCCAAAGAGGATGTAAACCCAGCAGCAATTACACCTCCCTGTGCTCACAGTTCCTTTTCCCCAGTTTGTTTCCCTCAATGTTACAGGTACAGAGAGACAAGGGGCAGCCCAGCTTTCCCAGGGCCCACTTAAGTCAATTTTAAAGCCTCTCTGTGCTGATAGTGTGACTTAGAGGGCTCGCTGCAGATCCCAGAGCATATATTTCAGTATGCTGCTTGTGGTTCCGCTTAGAGATAACTACATTAGAGTAGGATATATTTTAGGCTTAGGATCAAAGTTTACATTTGAGGCCAAATCAAGGGAAAAGTCTGATGTTTCAGTAATCATGAGAAATGGCCTAATCATACCGATATGCTCTTGGTTTCCACAGTGCCAGTAATCTCACAGATCAATCTGATTTTCCTGAAACTTTTGCCATCTTAAAAAATGGGAAATGGAGAAAGGCAGCTATTTGTGTAGTTTTAAATCTGCTCTGGAACAAGACATTGCAGCAGCATTGAAAAAAATGTCTGAATCCAAATGCTTTAAATCTGATGGTGACTGTACTCCTGCTTTTTATTTCATCTTGTTTCTCACGCATACAAATACATACTTTTCAATAATCAGTCATCTGTATCAAACATGCATGTCCTAGTGTCATTTCCTTTGATGTAATTGGCTAAATTCCCATTTATTTCAGTTGGAGGAGGGTCAGAACTCATGTGTTACCAAAACATGCAAACCCATATTCTGGCTGGCAGTCATTTAAAGCACTATGGAGCTTTTAACAATTCAAAGCATATAACCTGTCTTTCATATGACTTAATTTGTCTGCATGTCAGAAAGAAAATTTACTTCATATCGTGTGTCTTCCTGAAATACCCTTAAATGTTCTGGCTGCTGATGAGCAGTTGTGTCCTTTCCCTGAGATATCTTCAATGTGCAACCCAGCACCTTCTTTCTAAAGACTCCCCTTGAAAGCAAATACCTTGAGTCGACTAACTGAACCTAATTGATTTTTTCCTGCCCCTGATTATTGTCCTTACTGAAAAGAGAGGATGCACTGGTTTCAGGGGGGCAAATTATGAGCAGTAATCATGGATTTCATGATCTTCTAAAGAAAGGTCAAATGTTGCTTTCAACCAAGTCAAGGTGGAGGGTTTTTTGCAGGTGGAGTAACAGAGGGCTAAGATCACCTGATGAAGCAGTGAGTACCCTTTCCACCAGGCCTTTGAAACAGAGAGAGGCCACTTTGCAAGAGGAACCCAGTGCTGTTACTCAGGGACAGCACTATAGCAGCAGGTATATGAATCAGATCCATTTTAGCCAAACTGAAATATAGGAGCCAAACTGGAACACAGGTGGTTCCATGTAAACATCAAAAACAGCTTCTTTACTGTGAGAGTGACAAAGCCCTGGAACAGGCTGCTCAGAGAGGCTGTGGAGTCTCCTTCACTGGAGACATTCAAACCCGCCTGGACACGTTCCTGTGTGATGTGCTCTAGGTGACCCTGCTCTGGCAGGGGGGTTGGACTGGATGGTCTTTCAAGGTCCCTTCCAACCCCTAAGATTCTGTGAAACACGTAGTACAGCAAACAGAACTAAAGATGTGCATTTCTTTGTTTGCCAAAAGTAGAAACCAGCTGCAAACCACTGACTCTCTTGCTCAATTAAAAATTAAACAACTGGACATTGTTTTAACAATGACCAAGAGGAAGGACCACTAGGACATTGATGTGGCAGTGAAAGATGGATGAGACTTCAGTAACTGCCCTGTAGGGAATTTAAAATCAACTAACAAAAGTAAGCTGAATGCAGGTTAGAAATGTCCAGAAAAGCAACTACCTGAAGGCAACAGTGAGTTTAGCTAGGGGTTTTTTGGGCTGTGTGCCTAATTCCCACAGAGAGTAAGGAGAGAAAGTAGGCAGAGTATAGGTGTGCATTTGTTTTTTACCAAAAAAAGAGTTTGATCCCAGTTTAAAAGCCAAATTCACATCATCTGGAAGACAGTGCTCTTATTTTTAGAGGTGACATACTTTATGTTTTCTGGCAGCAGATCCAAGGTAAGAATTTTTCAAGCTCCTTTGTGTTTCAGCTTTTTAACTGGAATTCACTTCACTACTCTCAGAACACAGCATTTATATGTACCGCAAAATCTCAAATTACCTACAGCTTTGATACATATGTTACTAGATAAATCACTGCAAAGACAGATACATAATTTGTGTATTACTTTTCCCTAAGGAAATAAGCCCATGCAATCACACACTTTATCTCCTTCTAACTTTTGAAATCTTTCCCAAATGTCAGCCACATTGGACAAAGGATGACAGGTCAGAGATAACTAAGTTCATAGAAACACAGTGATAATCAGTAGCAAGGTCAGTGCAATAGCCCAAAAAGGAGGGCAAGCTGAGTTTTGCAATGAAACCCTCTGTGCAGCAGCAGACATCTGGCCAAAAAGCATGCATGAACTAACCAGAGAGTTGAGGTACAAGTAGCTCCTAATAGTAATAACATGTATCTTCCTTACTAAGTGTCAAGAGTTTTTATGGTGCAAGACATTTAATGGACAGAATAAGATAAATCTGAAGGCAACTGTGACTCACTTGACCTGCTTCTTGCAGAGCAACTTGCTCAGGAAATGTTATCTGCATCTCACTGGAGCTTATTCATGCATGGGATATTTGACTTTAATTATGCATCTTCCTTTGTCACAGTTCTGTCTGTGCCATATCACATGCCATAGAAAGCAACCTGACACAAGCAAGAAGAGTAGTGTGCCACCAAATTTGCATTCAGCTTCATAAATGACAGTTTCTTTGGACAGTAAGTCATTTAATGCCTGGTTTGAAGAACAACAAAACTCTAAGGTATCATGTTCTCTGCAAAATACCTTGTCTGTAGTAGCATTTAAAAAAAATTTAATTCAGAAAATAAAATAGATTCTAATATTTCATGATCCTTCAGGTTTAGGTCAAAGGTCAAGAGTATGAAACTGTAATGCATTTGACTCTAATTAACTAGCAAAGGTAGAGAGCACTTACATACCAGCATAAGTTATATACCCACTTAAAGAAGACCAATAGTAAATCCTCATGAAGCCACCTTATCCTTGATTTCCTATGGAAAGACAGGACAATGCCCTGTTTCAGCTAATGCAAAAAAATGATAGTTCTAGACCTAGTCCTGAAATTCACAGCAGCAACATTTATTAACCAGGTATATTTTTCTAACTGTTACTGAAACATTAAATAAAAGAGATATTTTTTCATTTGCGACTTTTTGTAAGATGTAAAAAGGTGGATTTAAGATCCTGTCTACATTTTACTGCACTACAAACTATACATCGGTGACAAATAGTGCAGAAGGATTATTATGGGTCCTCAAGGTTCCCTAAGGAACTGAAAACGAGTGGGAAAAAAAAAAAAAAAAAGTGTATTTGTCCACAGAACAATATGATATAAACCTT
The DNA here is from genome assembly GCF_000747805.2 of Chaetura pelagica. Lineage (NCBI taxonomy): Eukaryota > Metazoa > Chordata > Aves > Apodiformes > Apodidae > Chaetura > Chaetura pelagica. The sequence goes on from NW_009954543.1 coordinate 4,837,244, forward strand.
TCAGTAAGAATGTGGAAAAGACAAGCAGCATATCTAAGGACAGGCATAACATTAAGGAAGCAAGGCATTCTGTTGGGAAATGTGTGGAAAGTTTCATCTTCATCTAGAGCATAAGGCAACATTAAAATTCCCCTCTTCAAGCTTCTAGCATGTTCTCTTCCTAGAAAAATAAGTTTTCCAAAGTATGATACACTCAAATAGTAATGAATAAACATAATTATAATAATAAGTGCTTAACTGAGTTTCCACAACACGTATTTGTGTAAATTACAGAGTTTCCCCCAGGGAACGTTCAGACTTATGAATCTTTCCTCAAGTTACCCTTGAAAAGTTCTTAGTAACAGGAATCTTTAGTTGGAATTCAGCTCACAGCTCTTGACCTTTAAGGCACTGGACATCTGTCCAGTTATGGTCACGGAGTGAGTTCTGTAAGCAGAAGACATTTTCTGGTCATTTCAGATGGATTCAGGTATTTTCACTGTTAGGGAGTCACTTAAAATAAATGTCTTGTACATTCACAGAAAGAAATGCAAATCAGTTTCCACAGTGAAATCCAGAACAGAGTGAGAAAGTACAAATAACATTAGCCCTGTGCTTTCCTGAACTAGGACTTCATTTTTTAAAACAAAGAAAGTAAACTAATTTTCAAACTCTCTGAAGAATAATCCAAAATTCATTTGGAGTTAATGTTATTATCTTCAGTAATTCTGCTACCTTTGGACCTGCCTTTTTTCCTTGTTGTGATTATAAAACCGTGTCTGCCTTACTTTAAGTTTCTTGAGGAGTGAAAGGAAGCTGATCTGTGATGCATAAATAGTCTAATAAACTTGTAACCTGCATTTAATTGCTCATGAGTTTCTATAGTTGTGTAGGTTATGTAATACAATAAATGAAAGAAGAATGGTGTAACCTGTTTTGAAAGAGAGGACTTGTAGTTTCGTTGGACAAAACCAACTTTCACATATCTTGTAGGAGGAAATACACTACATCTGCTTGATCCAGTGCATTATGAAAATACACAAGTCTTTGAAGATGTCAGGCAGTGCACCCGGGTTTTCCTAACCTTGTTTTATGAGGATACAGCATCCGTGGTCTCTGAAATCACTTCTACAAGACACAGTGTATTAAACTTTTTAAAAGATTATTTGTGGAAAAATGGTTCCTTTGTCATTCAAGATGTGTTTTTAGGCCTATAATTTCCTTCAAGTGAGCACAGTTCTGCTAACAGCAGTATATTATTTTGACAGTAAGTCAGTTGGCATAAGACTTCATTGTGTATGCCTTTTGTTTATATAATCCTTCCTAACAGTAACAAGGTGTTTACTGTTCAGCAAACACATTTTATTTTAACTGCCAACAGTAAAACTGTCTGATAAAGTTTGATTTAGCTAAAGAAAGCAAGTTCTCATTTAGCCCAAATAAATCCATGGTGCTATAGACAGCTGTTTGGAGGACATAATCCCCCAAGCTCTCATAGCGAGGCAACTCTTGCTATTGAACGAGCGAGGGAGAGCAGGCTCAGCTGTTCAGGATGTGTTCCATTACAACTGTAATCTATAGCATCAGACTGCCATATTGTGAAAGCATTACTCACATTCAGCAGCACTGAAGCAAATACTCCTCTGACAGATGCTCTGCAGACTGACAGCTGACACCCTAAGCTGAGCTCTATAGATTTTTCACTCAAGACGTCCCACAGCCCGGATCAATGTGGCCTGGCTGGCTGCTGCTCCTCGCTCTCCTGCGAAGAGATCAACATCTAATACCATCTCTGTGAGATTCTCAGGGAGTTAACTGTCTCCGAGTGGGAAAAGTTCAGATTTCAGGGAAACAATGAACACAGACACTTCTCAAAATAAGAGCGTTTTGCTGCTTGAGGGAAAGACAGATTCGTAAGCCTGAAGGCATGTTTTTGTCTTCTGTTTCATGGCTGACTTTATCCTGGAGAATTTTGTCCAAGAAATGTGATTTTTAAGGCTGATATAAAAACTTTTGTAGAGCAGGAGGAGAGAAACAGCTGATCTGTCATGTGGAGTCCAAAAAAGTTGTTTGTAGCAAATGCAAAGCAAAAAACACTCCAATATTTGCTTCCTGCCAAAATCAGAATATGCAACAAGAGTATGTACACAGGCAGAGGTCAGGATATGCAAAATAAGCTAATGCTGCATTTGCTTTTTCAAGAAAAAAGCTGTAGAATTAATCATTTTACTGTAACAACTATAGCAATCTTCTAACCTTAACCTCAAGGCACTGGTAAAGAAGTTTACCTCTTTTTTACCCCTTTTTTCTTTTATAGAACTACTTTATTAACACTGCTTCTGTTCCCATTGAAGTCACTAGTAGAACTCCTGTAACTCTCCGAGAACACAAGCTGGCCCATAAAGCTGGTGTGCTTTGGAAAATGCTTTCAGGAATGATAGTTCGAAGCTGAAAATCAGTCACTTACCTATAGTAAACAAGCACAGAAAAGAACACAAGCTGATTTTGAAGTATGTCAAGGGAAGTTTAATTTCTACACTGCTTTGTTTGCTGTGTTTTGGGATTTTTTTCCTCTCTGTTAGTTTTTGTGCCACCTTCAAACAGCCAAAGTGCCAAGATTATGATCTTATATTAGATCTGGGCATTCC